>NC_091446.1:71979464-72099151 GCF_964237555.1 Oryctolagus cuniculus | reverse complement strand
AGAAATAGATTACTGGAATTCATTTCTAACTAATTTCCCCCTTTCTCTGTTTTTTTTTCCCCAATGTAGCCAATAGAATCTTTTCAAACTTTATGACAGAGAAGTTCCTCCCAGGGGTAACACTTTCCAACAGTATCCACCACACTTAGAAATCTCTCTGAGACTTTTGAGGTCCTCAGAACTGGTCCTCGCTGGCTTCCTCTCCTACCACTCCACCGTGTTTCTCAAACTCCTAACTCTTCGACCCCTTCCTTCCTACCAGGTTAGCCTTGCTATCTCTCAATCACTACAAAAAAATCCCCTGTCCCAGCAACAACTGTTTGTTTTACAAATAACCCAAGGACTTTCTCCTACCTTCCATTCAAATGTAGAAAATACTTTGAGAGTATTACATGAAATAGAAGCACTTTCCCAGGACTTTATATCCCATATTAATAAGCAGTGCTTACCTTTTTCTTAATAAGATTTATTTGAATCTGTAACAGATTTGTTAATTTATTAACCTACTTTTTCTTCTTTTTTTTCCTTTAGTAGATGAAGGCTTGAAAGATAGCTATATCTCTAATTCTGGTAACCATGTTTTTTTGTTTGTTTGTTTGTTTTTTTGTAACCATGTTTTAAACATGAAATCTCTGCAACAAATTGTTATTAAAGAATGAATAAATGATGGGGCCGGCACCATGGCTCGCTTGGTTAATCCTTCGCCTGCAGTGCCGGCATCCCATATGGGAGCCAGGTTCTAGTCCCAGTTGCTCCTCTTCCAGTCCAGCTCTCTGCTGTGGCCCGGGAAGGCAGCGGAGGATGACCCAGGTGCTTGGGCCCCTGCACTTGCATGGGAGACCAGGAAGAAGCACCTGGATCCTGGCTTCGGATCAGTGTAGCTCTGGCCGTGGTGGCCATTTGGGGGGTGAACCAACGGAAGGAAGACCTTTCTCTCTGTCTCTCTCTCTCACTGTCTGTAACTCTACCTCTCAAATAAAAAAAAAAATAAAAAGAATGACTCAATGAATTAAACGTTGTGCATACTCAACTAGCTTAAGGTCCTGAAGCTGGAGAAAGGAAAGACAGATCCGTGCACTGAACAGGACTGAGATGCGGAAAGACATTGTGTGAAGTCAAGCTAAAGAATCTTTTTCAGAGAAGCAGAGTCCAGGAAGGCCAAAGGCCTAACCGAAGTTCCATTTTGGCATATATGCATACAACATCTGAATCCACAGTGACACTCAAATAAGCGGCAGGGGTGGTTTCTTTACCTAAGTATTCCAACTAAGAGATAAAGAAAAAATGGTGTGAACAGAAAATCGCCATTTTGCAAACAATGAGTAATTAAGGAAGTCAAAAGTGGCCAAGGAGGGGCTGGCATGGTGGTGGTATAGTGTGTAAAACTGCAGTGGGCGATGCTGGCATCCCATGTTGGTGCCAGTTCAAGTCTCTGCTGCTCCACTTCTGATCCAGATCCCTGCTAATATGCCTGGGAAAGCAGTGGAGAACGGCCCAAGTGCTTGGGCCCCTATACCCACATGGAAGCTCTAGGCTCCTGGATTCATCTGGGCATAGCCCTGGCCATTGCGGACATTTGGGGAGTGAGCCAGAGGGTGGAAGATTCTCTCTCTATCTCTCTCTATGTGTATGTGTATGTGTATGTGTATGTGTATGTGTATGTGTATGTGTATGTGTGTGTGTCCCTCTCTTTCTGTAACTCTGCCTTTCAAACAAGGAAAAAAGGCCAATGAGGGTCTCAGATTTGGTTTCAACAGGCTAAGCCACTGCCTGCAATGCCAGCATCCCATATGATTTCTAGTTTGAGTTCTGGCTGCTCCACTTCGGATCCAGCTTCCCACTAGTGCACCTGGGAAAGCCCTAGGGGGTGACCCAAGTACTTGGACCACTGACACACACCCAGGAGATTTGGGTGGAGTTCCAGGCTCCTGGCTTCAGCCTGGCTCATCCCTGGCTGTTGTGATCGTTTGGGGAGTGAACTAGCAGATGGATGATCTCTCTCGCTCTCTTTTAACTCTTTCAAATAAATAAATAAATAAATCTTTTTAAAAATGGCCCACGAATAATAAAACAGTGGATAAACAAGTGATAAGATGACTAACCCAGAGGCGGCCTGCAGTCCAGTGCCCCTTGATGTGATGCAACGTGGAAATGCACAGTCGATGCTGATCATTACCAATTCCAGGAGTACAGTCTCACAGAAGACCACAAATAGCATGGGAAGGTTCCACAGGATCAGGGCAATTCATGCTGCTTATTCAGATTAGACTAAGACGCAGGCACTCATGTGTGTGTGTGTGTGTATTTATCACATGTGTGGTCTTGTGTACCACCACCATGATCATGATTTTCACAAGACTCACTTGAATTTCCCTTTTAGAGACATACCTGTATCCTTCGACCCCCATCTTTAATACTTGGTAACTTAGATCAGACCTTCTCTACAATCGTTTAATTTCACAATCTTTACAAAAATGGGATCATGCAGTATGTATCCTTTTGATAGATTTCTGCTTCTTTAAGCATAATGCACTGAGCTTCACTTAAGTACTTAAGTATAGGAATATTCCATTCCTTTTTTATTGTGGCCTTCCTTCATGCCTATGGAAGTATCATAGCTTGTTTAATCATTCCCTCACTGAAAAACATTTGGGTAGTCCCCTGTTTGTGGCTCTTATCAATAAATCTTCTATGAAAATTTTTGTACACTTCCTTGGAGAAAAACTGATTTGTATTTCTCTGGAACAAATGCTCAAGAGTATAACTGCTATTTTCCAAAATGGCCACCAATTTACATTCCCAACAGCAATATAAGAGTGATCCACTCACTCCAAGTTCTCACCAGCATCTGGGGTTTGAACTCATTTCATAGGTCTCAGTGGTTTTCCTTTTTATAGATACTTTTTATAGATACAAAGAAAACCATATTGTCAGCCAAAAGAGACCATTTTATTTCTTCCCTTCAAATTTGTATGTATTTTGCTACATTATTGTACTGTCTGCAATTTTAATACTATGTAAAATAAAAAGCGGCAAGAAAGGATATCCTTGTAACCTTGCCTTGTGCCTGACCTTTGAGGGATGTTAGTCTTCTACTATTAAGTTTCTAGCTACTACAGTGTAAGAAACATTTTTAATCATAAATGGGTATTGAATTTGTGAAATGTCTTTTCTGCTTCAGTTGTCATAATCATATGACTTTTCTACCTTGATATGTCATAATGGTGAATTGCAGGTTCGAGTTTTGTGATAGAATCCACCTTGCATATCTGTACAAATGATCCAATATGGTTATGGGGTGTGATTGTTTTAATAGATTGTTAAGATTCAAACTATTAAAATCTTGTTAAGGTTAAAAAAGAGAGTGTTTATTTTATCTTCCTTTATTTTCTGGAATATATTGTGCAGGATTGATGTTAATTTCTTTATTAAATATGCTTGGTAAAATTATCTACTACAACCATCTGGGCGTGGAGGTTTCCTTTTCTGGAGCTTTTTAATTAAAAATTCATTTTTCTTAATGATTATAAATCTGGTCACACTATATCACGTTGGCTGACATTTCATATCATGGTTTTCTAGGAATTAAATTCTTTAAGTTGTTGTATCTCATTAATAGTTGCAGGATTTTTTTAAGAGATGTTTATTTGAAAGGCAGAGTTTGAGAGAGGCAGAGACAGAGAGAGAGAGAGAAAGAGAGAGAGAGAGAAAGAGAGAGACAGCTTCCATCTGCTTGTTCACTCCCCAAATGGCTGCAATAGCTGGAGCTGGGCAGATCTGAAGCCAGGTCTCCCATGTGGGTGCAGGGGCCCAAGGACTTGGGCCATCTTCCACTGCTTTCCTGGGGCCATAGCAGAGAGCTGGATCAGAAGTGGAGCAGCCGGGACTCAAACCAGCACCCATTTGGGATGCTGGCACTGCAAGTAGCAGTCTCACTTGCTATGTCACAGGGTATCTTTTGATAGTTCCTGATTTAGTCTTCATATTTTTACAATTTTATCTTATTCCTTTTTTATCTGTATTGATTTTCCTAGATTTTTGGGGGAGACTTATCTGATGCAAGCCTTGATTGGATTAACTGGGTTTTTGTTTCTGTGAGGGCCATTCTATGCAGCACTTCTAGTATTTTCATTGACTGAACATATGCCCACAAACAAGCTGAGTATGTAGCATTGTGTACATAATATACATCAGCATATTCATATATGCTGATGGTTTGGACAAGGTTATTATTCTTCCTTGGAATTTTCTGCTGTATTCAAAATATTTTGTAGTAAATACATGTTAATTTATAATACTAATGAGTTAATGTTCCTTAAAAACAATAGGAATTTTTATTACCTTGAAATGATATGCAGTCAGTTTTAAAATTAAATGCTCTAAAATGAAGGCTTTAAAATGTTAACTGCATTTCATTTGCTAAGTTGGCATAGAAATTTCAATTTCAAAAACTTGCTGACTAACATTTGGGACTGGTTAGCAATCAGGCAGTAGGTAATTTGAAACCCAGATGTATTAAATTCTGATCCCTTTTAATAAGGATCTTCTAGATAGGCTCAGTTGTACACTATCAAAAAGGTCAGTATTTATTATGTAAGAGAAATATGTAATGTGGTTTGAGAAAGCCAAAAGGCAAACCTCATCAAGATTCTGTTTTCCAATCAAAACCTTAAATCCCCAACATTGGAGTCCCCCTGAAGACTTAAACATATCTGTCCCCAGATAAGATGGTTCCAGGCCATGCATGAGCCAATTATGTGAATTGAATAGTAAATTATCTACATAAAACTCATCAGCAGTCTCTACCATAAAAATTTAAGATCTATTCTTAACAGCACAGGAGACCACCAGGCTCACATATTTTAAGTTTAAATACCAGGTATTTGTCCAAAAGCCTTCTCAGTCTTTAAAAGACTCTAAACCATGTAGACAGTTAAGCATATCAGTATTTCATGTTGTTTGCTGCCGAGTAGTAGTCCGCAAAAGGGCTAGATCAAGTTTGTTTTTCATTTAGCTATTGAAGGACATTTAGATGATTGAGTTTTTATTTATCTGAGACATGGTATCAGATTGCCTTTTTTACCAGGTTTCCCTGGATGCTCCAAAGATATATATATATATATATATATATGACCTCTTTCTATGCCTCCCCGTTATTTTCTGAGAGTTTCCCCAGTTTATGCTTTACCAGTGCATCTCGGGAAGTCCCTGAGTTTTTGCACATGGCTGTGCAAGTGGAGGGGGAATACAGAGCGGTGAGCCGCTTGTTGTAAGATCTGGGCATGCGCAGAGGAGGGAGGCTCCGAGTGGTGGAAAGCAAGCTAAGGCAACCCCAGAACTGTGTACTCGATATCTTTTCCAGAAGTGAGGAGTCCATTAAGCATGGAAATCTGGAGTTAAAAGTCAGTCAGACTCTGCTGCCCTGATTCCAGGTTTTGCCAATTAAGCTTTGCCTTAGTGGGCATTTCTGCCTACCAGCTTTCTCCTACTTAATCATGAAACTTTCCCCAACCTCCACTTAGGGAGGCAGATTTGAGACATTTTCTCCTGCTTTCTTCCTTTTGAGTAATGATGGTGAAGTTTGCTCTCCTCAAAAGACCAGCGTCCAGGGGTGTGATTGAACTGTAGGCGGGGACGCTATATCAGAGGCAGAGAGACAAATGGATGGATGGATAGAGCTCACATCCATTGGTTCACTACACAAACGCACATGATGATTGGAGCTGGATGGCTGGAAACTGGGAGTTGGAAACTCAAAACAGGTCTCCCACATGGGAGGTAGAAACCCAGTTACTTTGATCATCACCTGCTGCCTCCCAGAGTCTACAGTACAGGGAGATAGAGCAGGCTATGGAACCCAGGTACTCTGATATGGGGTGAGGGCATCCTACTTGGCCTCTTAGCTGCTAGGTAAAATGTCCACCTCTATAGTTTTTAATAATTAGTAATATGTATCTTCTTTAGTAAACTCTTCAATTTTGTGGCCGACTTTTGGAATTTGTTCTCTAATTTTGAATCTTGATAGTTCTTTACAAATGTTTATATTTGAAATGTTTGTATCAGATTAAAAGATAGTAACTGTTTTGGTGCAAAAAATTGAAATCTGTGCATATGAGGATTCTTCAAAAAGTATGAAAATGTATATTATGATAAAGCTATGCATCACTTTCACCAAAATAAACTTATCTTTTAATTCAATTTCCATAAATTTTTTGAAGTGCCATGCTACATCCATTCCTATCTTAAGACATCTCTGCTGTGGGTATTGCTAAGCAGATAGTGCTGTCATTGCCATCTTTGCTTTTTGATTTTCAGTAATTGAATTTCAACATAACCATTGTTTCAGATCTTTTTTTACTCATGTCACATTATACACCTTATATGATTTGTAGCTCATTGGAACTCTTTGCAAATATTAGCATTGGTGCTTTATTCTTCTTTAGTTTGGATATTTTAAATTATTAAGCCTGAAATGGGGACATCTGATGTCGCTGCTAAAATCAGCACCGTACCTGCTACATCTTCTTGCCTACTGCATCTGTCATTTTCTCATGGTTTGGTTTTGGGGAATGTAATCATTAGCAATTATCAATTGATTTTGTTTTCTTTCATTGTTTTTAAAATGTGTCTGATATGAGAAATTAGCCTAATGTGGACTGTAAAAGCCAAATAGATGCTAACTTGGGAAAAATTTAAAACATCAACAAAACTGGAAAATATGGAAGCAAAGAATCAGAGATATTAAGGAAATTTGAGGATTTTTTTTCTGGAAAAGTGTCATCAATATGATTTTGGTACTTCTAAGTGGTAGGAAGTGAATAGATAAGAAGTCCTTTGAGTATTTTGAGAACATTTCAATGTCAGAAAACCAAGACTGTTCTTTTTTTCTTTTTTCTTTTCTTTCTTTTTTTTTTTTTTTTTTTTTTACAGGCAGAGTTAGACAGTGAGAGAGAGAAAGACAGAGAGAAATGTCTTCCTTCCATTGGTTCACTCCCCAAATGGCCACTACGGCTGGTGCGCTGTGCCAATCCGAAGCCAGGAGCCAGGTGCTTCCTCCTGGTCTCCCATGTGGGTGCAGGGCCCAATGACTTGGGCCATCCTCCACTGCTTTCCTGGGCCACAGCAGAGAGCTGGACTGGAAGAGGAGCAACTGGGACAGAATCCGGCACCCCGACCGGGACTAGAACCTGGGATGCCAGCACTGCAGGTGGAGGATTAGCCTAGTGAGCTGTGGCGCTGGCCCAAGAATGCTCTGATTGCTTGATAACTTTCAGGAAAGAAGCAATACAGGAAGACTGGGCAACCAGAAAGGGCGGCATCCCCAGCCCTGGCACTTTAGAAGTAGCTGGAGAAGATGATGGACAAGGAAGCATCTCCCAGAAGCTAAAGTCTGTTGTTGTAAAGAATTATAGACAAGTACAGAAAGAGACAAAGTCTAATAAAGGAATCCTCATCGTTTCATTCACTGATCTGGGCTTCCCTTTCTTCTTAGTGGAAAATGTAATATAGTTTAACTCTGTCAGTACTGTACATTGGATGGACATGTGGCGTGGAAGAGTGGGAGGGAGGTGGGTAGTGGACATGGCAAGTGGTGACTTGAATTTCAAGGTTCCTGGGCCATGAAGACATTTCCAAAGTTTATGCAGAATAATGTGTATTACCTGGAGAACCAGGATCCGAGACAGATGCAGTTAGTATATACCACCTGAAATGCCGGTTGTACCGATATTGAGAAATCCTGCTAAAAATACAGGGGTTCTTGGTGTTTGCAACACTATGTGGAACAGGGTTCTTCTGTCCACTTTGTTAGATAATAAATGTGAGACACAAACCTTTTTTCCATTAGTACTGAAATTCAGTTTGGTAATATTCACCAATACATAGAAAACGTTAAATAATTAGTCTAAATGCTTAGTAATAACTCCCTGATAGGATTGGTAAGGATATTAAATTAGTTTATCTATAAAGCATTTAAAGCAGTAACTTGTGTGAAACATAATCTCAATATGCACAGTTAAAAAGAGGTTGGTTGCTATTCTCTCGTGACTTTGTCCTTTGCAGAAGTATTGTTTTACATTCACTTTGCAGGTGAAGAAATTAAAGCACAAAGTGTTTAATTATGCTGACCATGTTCAGAAAAGTAGCAAATGATAGAACTGGGCTATGCACCTGGACAATTTGGCACTCAGGTCTGTGTCTTCAATGCAATACTACAACTGCCTTTCATTTGGAAGGAGAAGGATATCCCGCAGATGTGGAATATTTCACTTACATGGAAAAACTCTTCCTCCTTGTGTATCAGCTGATGATAGAATCAGCTACCTTTGCAGGCGCAACATTAATGAGAGGGATGTTATGCAGAAGATCAGCTGATTGTAGAAAGGCTCTGTAATCTATGCAAGCTTCACATGGAGTGGCGGACAGGAAACCAGAGTGAAGATTGGGCTTCATGGAGAGACTCCCCTAAGCAGAATAACTAAATAGGCTGAGATACAGCTCACCTGCTGATGCTGCTCAGCTATCGGGCTTCCGGATCACTGAAAGAGGAACTTAAATTTATAGCAAACAGCCCTGTAGCTGAAAGTCTGAACAAATTCTGACACATTCCATCTTGGGAATCAGAAAATAAAGAGTATTCACTGATTTGGAGGCAAAATGCTACCCTTGTATAAATCGCTATTCAATAAAAATAAGAGAAAATGAATCAGTGAAGACTAGGACTTACAAGGCAGATCTTTCCAGTGTGTGTGTGTTGGGAGGAGGTGGCTCAAACAAGGCCAATATGACCACAGCGTGAGTCTCCCCTCTCCCACTCAGCGAGATGCAAATACTCCCTCCTTTTGGCTAAGAGGTAGAGAATTGATACAGGATATATCAGTCACAACTCAGAGTAATATGTGGTGCGAAAATGGTCAATAAGAGCCTTGAGTTCTTAAGAAACAAAACATTTTGGTTCCTGGTTTGGGATTATTTAACTCAGACCTGTAAGCAGCTGTCTTGCCAGTTATATAGAGAAGGTCTTCGTTCATTTATTTATTCATCTGATAAACTTTTTTTGTGGGGGGCACTCATCCTGTCCCAGAAACATACTACAAAAGATAAAACAGATGAAATCCAGGCCCATTAGAAGCTAACTTTGCTAGTATGAGAGACAGACAATGAATGAGAAGATTCAGTGAAGTTAGCTTGAGTTGTTTTTCTAAACTAATATAAAGCTGAGGGATGGAATGCAAATTGGAGAAAATGGCTTGGGTAGCACAATCAGGGAAAGCTGTACTGATCAAGTGGCATATAAGCAAATATAAAACATAAGAGACTCATCAAGGAAAACACCTAGGGGCAAAAAGATGTAATTGTGGCTGGAAAAATTCAGAGGATTTACATTTCTGAAGTGTGATTAAAAGACGAAAGACAGGAGGATTGAAGTAGATGAATAAAAATATTTGTAGAAAATGAATTTGTAGAGGAGAGCAAGAACATATATGGCATTTCAATGTAAATGGTTTGAAATTCAATTGTAATGGAAGGTCAAATAATGATTTGACTGAGTGAGTTGATGCAATGAAACTGAAGGCTATGTGTATTGCTGGACAAGAGTGGAAGCAGAGACATACTAGGAGGCTAAGAAATAGTACAAAAGACAGGTTGCATTGCTTGTATTTACAGCAGTAGCAGTGCAAGTGGTAATAATACATGGGTTACATCATTTGTATTGAAAGTAGAGATGATAGGGTTTTGCAGAAAATTATATGGAAAAGAGAGCAAGGACATACATATCAGAAAAACAGAAAACAAATAACAATGTGGTGGATTAAAACTGAACTATATCAACAACCACATTAAATGTTAATGATCTAAAACACCTTATTTAAAAGGCAGATGTCACTTTATACAAAGCAGCAACATTTTATTGTATGTAGTATTATATGCTGTTTATAGTACTATGCAAAGACAGAAACAGAATAATTGTAAATGGATGTAAAAAATATATACCACACTAACCGAAATGAAAAGTGAATTGGTTCTATTAGTATAAAACCAAGTAAATTATAGAACAAGAATTTCATCAGGAAAAATGAAATTTTAATAATAATGTCAAATAGTGGACATGATTCTAAATCTAAGAATCTATAAACAAAGCATATGCAAAGCAAACACTGTTTGAAGATAGTGATAGCAAATTGCACTTTGGTAAAATCAAATGGAAACACTCCTATCTGAATACTCTAAGGACAATGAGATAAAAACCAAATGAGACCATGGAAAACTCGAACATTGTCAACCAATTTGACAAACTAAAACACTCCACCTAACATTAGCAGAAAATACAGTATTTTTAGGTGTACACTGAACATTTATCACAATGCCCCATAAAGTCTACCAAACATCCTTTAATAAATGTCAGTGTATTCAAATCACACAGAATGTATCATCTTCATAGTATTAAATGAAAACCAGTCAATAAATCAACATCATTGTTACCGTAATAATCTTTAATATTCAGTAAATCATATACTTTAAAACCTAAAGTATACATACAGTCATCAAAAGCCCAGTATCAGGGGCCGGCGCCGTGGCTCACTTGGTTAATCCTCCGCCTGCGGCGCCGACATCCCATATGGGTGCCGGGTTCTAGTCCCGGTTGCTCCTCTTCCAGTCCAGCTCTCTGCTGTGGCCCGGGAAGGCAGTGGAGGATGGCCCAAGTGCTTGGGCCCTGCACCCGCATGGGAGACCAGGAGGAAGCACCTGGCTCCTGGCTTCGGATCAACGCAGTGTGCTGGCCGTAGCGGCCATTTGGGGGTTGAAGCAACGGAAGGAAGACCTTTCTCTCTGTCTCTCTCTCTCACTGTCTATAACTCTACCTGTCAAAAAACAAAACAAAACAAAACCCAGTATCTTAGTTAATGAAAAACTTTAGAAGCGCTTTCATCATCACCCAGAATAATGCAAGGATGTTTACTATCCTTGCTGCTTTTCCACCTTGTACTAGAGACATTAGGCAATGTGGTTAGATAAGATGAATTAGATACATGAGAACGATAAAAGCTAATTAAGTCTATCTCTGTTGTAAAAGTCAGTAATGTATTTGGAAAACCTTACATAAATAATAAAGAAACTCAAATGATGAAAGGATTGTGTAAGATGGCAAGATACGACATTACTGTCAAGAGGACTAGAGATCAGCTTCCCACATGGGAGTGTGAGTTGCTCTACTGATTCATTCCCTAGTGCAAATGGTACAAGTTAAAATACATGCATGTATCCATGCTTATAGTCGTGGTCTTACAGGCAGACAATGAATGAAGAAACATCCAGTTAAGATCAGTGGCAATTGGGAGGAGAGATGAGTCGATTGTACTGCTGAAGATCCCTTCTTCCTTCACCCATCCCATCTTAGCAGGTAGGAGAATCAGTGCTCAACAGTGTAACCAAGAATGAAGGGCTCCTTCGATCCACAGCTCTCTGTCAAGGGGCTGTCCCATTGGCAAGAGCAGGACTTCAGCATTTCTCAGCTTGCCACTAGCTGTTTGTGATTGAGGCTAGCGAGTGTGGTGAGTGTGGGTAAGCAGTGGGGGCTCTTTTCCGACTGGCCTCTACTCTTGAGTCAGAGATTGTCCCTGGGTGTGTTTCAGTGAGAATACAGGGAGCACAATGGCTTTCCCACAGCTACCATGGCAGTGACACCGTGTCAAAAGAAGTCAGCTAAGTGAAATGTACAGCTGAGTGGACAGGTACTATGCTGGGTGTCTCCCAAAGCAAGCAAACAGAAAAACAAGTCATGTGCCTGCCCTTACACCTGCTCCCCACTCTAGATCCCAGGTTCACATCGTTTGCTGGTAGTGAAGGGATAAACACGAAGTAAAAGATGTACAACAGATAGTTTCTTATTTCTTTTATTTACTGCAGAGTGTGGCAAAGTTTAAAACTAAGAAACTTGACAAAACAGTGTATGGTGAAAGAAATTGGGAGGAGATTCACTGTTTTCATAAAGAGAGAGCATAAAATGTAGGCCAGCTAGCTTTCAGGAGATAACCAGAGAATAAGATAGCTAGGAAGAACCTGTTGGAAGTTAGAACCACTGCCAAATAACGACCGTAGGAGATGTTCCTTGGAAGAATCCAAAAGTGGTATTAGTTCATAGAGGAATTTACGCTCCAGGCAATGTTGTAAAAAATCTTGTAATTGGCCCATAACTAACAGTTTGCTAACTGGACAGATATAACACTTAGGAAAAAAATGCCATAGAGGAGAGCAAAGGTAATGGAACTATATAGGAGTAATGTCCACGTAGTCTTAGATTTAAGACCACATAAATCTTAAAGGTGCTTTTTATAAATTCCAATGTATCTTGTAAATATCACAGCAAACACTCAACAATAATAAAATATTGTAGAAAAAGTCGCTAATGAAATAAAACATTATGTTACAAAATATTCCTTCAATGTAAAAGAAAGCAATCAAGGATAGAGGAATAAAATGACATGGACATATGGAAAACCAAAAGGAAGGATGAGTGATATAAACTCAAGGATGACAGTAAGCATTAAATGTGAATAATCAAGCCAACGAAAAAGCAGAGATTGTCAGATGCCTTACAAACCTGGCCCATCTATATGTTGTCTACAGGAGATAAACATTAGAATCAAAGACACACTTAGACTGACAGTAAAAGGATGGGAAAAGATACACCTGTCTGGCAGTTATCACAGGAAATATGGAGTGTCTATACCAATACCAGTCAAAATAAATTTTTGCTAAGATGCATACTATATATAAAGGGGAGGTAATTTTGTATCAATAAAAATAAATCTTTTAGGAAGATATCACAACTATATAAGTAAACATACACATTCAACAATAAATGTACACACAACATATGCACCAAAATTCATGCAACAAATACTGTTAGAAATGAAGGGAGAAGTTGCAACAGTGATTAGCTGATTACTCAGTATTTCTCTGTCAGTGATGAATAAAACAACTAGACAAGAGGTCAACAATAAAATAGAAGGTACTACAAACCATCTAGATGAACAGACATCAAGAACAACCCACAGGGGGTGTGTATTGTGGCACAATGTGCTAAACTGCCTCTCGTAAGGCCAGCATCCCATATGAGCACTGTTCATTTGCTTCATTTCTGATCCAGTTCCCTGTGAATAGGCCTGGGAAAGCAAGAAAGATGGCTCAGATGCTGGGGTCCCTGCACACACGTGGAAGATGCAGCTGGGATTCCTGCTTCCTGGCTGCTGCCTGGCCCAGTCCCAGCCGTTAGGATCATTTGGGAAGTAATCCAGCAAATCAAAGACCTCATTTTCTCTCTCTCTCTCTCTCCCTCCCTCTCTCTCTCTTTCTTTCTCCATACCACCTTGCCTTTCAAATAAATAAAATAAATCGTAATATGAAATAATACTCCATCCTAGATAAACAATATAAATTCTACACACACACACACACACACACACACACACACAACACCCCTTTCTCTTTAACACAGCTTATGTTAGGATATCCACAAACCTCTTTATATTTCAAAGGATAAGAATAATGTAAAGTATGATCTGCAACTGCAATGGCATGAAATTAGAATCAATAGAAAGACAGTTTGGGGATGCTCCCAAATATGTGGGAAATTAACAAAATCTTCCCAAAGAATCCTCCCAAAAACCCAAATCAACAAAATTTTCCCGAAGAATATCCAAAGAATGTCAGAGAGGAAATTGAAAGGGAAACCAGAAAATTCTAACCTGTACCTTAGGCAATGGGAAAAGGAGAGAGTAGTAAACATAAAAGAAAAGGAAATTAATAAAGAATATGATGGATGTTAATGAAATAGAGAATGCAAAAGCAATAGAGGAAGACTATGAAACCAAAAGTTATTCTATTTTTAAAAGGTCAATCCATTATCAAGACTTCAGTTACAGGCCCAAATAAAAAGACAAAGACTCCTCTTCATTGTGAATGTGCATACCATGCCACTTGGAATGGTGTGTGTCGGTCTCCTTATAAACAAGTTCCAAGATTATGAAAGTCCTCAGGGCCAGCGCTGTGGCTCACTTGTTAATCCTCTGCCTGCGGCACTACCATCCCATATGGGTGACAGGTTTTAGTCCCGGTTGCTCCTCTTCCAGTCCAGCTCTCTGCTGTGGCCAGGGAAGGCAGTGGAGGATGGCCCAAGTGCTTGGGACCTGCACCCACATGGGAGACCAGCACCTGCCGTGTTGGCCATTTGGGGAGTGAACCAGCAGAAGGAAGACCTTTCTCTCTGTCTCTCTCTCTCTCACCATCTATAACTCTACCTGTCAAATAAGTTTAAAAAAAAAGATTAAAAAAAAAAGTCCTCATACATTTCTGTATTCACAGCAACTGCTCATTAATGCCTCAACAATTCTTGACACAAACGAAAATGTGCTGTTGGGCAACCTCAATTCATAATCCATCTACTCTCACACCCTATTATTCAAACAGAAAGCAAAGGAGGGCCATTGGTGTAATTCTGGCTAGAATTGGGCTGGTAATGGAGTTATTGGCCCTTTGCAGGGGTTTCACTTACCAAGAATGACTATGCAGAATTTAACCAAATCTTCACAGATTCTCTGATCTAATACTGGTTCAGCTTTCAAAAGTTTGGAAGTATTACACAACTCCCTGGCTAACACACTGTTAGACAACTGCCTAGTCCTGGACTATGTAGTTTCTAAAAAAAAAAAGTGGAGTGTGCACAATGACCAACACCTTAGGAGAAGTTGAGATGAATATTAAAGAAATCTAAAATTAAAAACAAATAATACGTCGGCGCCGTGGCTCACTTGGTTAATCCTCCACCTGCAGCGCTGGCATCCCATGTGGGCACTGGATTCTAGTCCCGGTTGCTCCTCTTCCAGTCCAGCTCTCTACTGTGGCCCAGGAGGGCAGTGGAAGATGCCCAAGTGCTTGGGTTCCTGCACCAGCATGGGAGACCAGGAGGAAGCATCTGGCTCCTGGCTTCAGATTGGCACAGCGCTGGCCATGGCAGCCATTGGGGAGTGAACCAGTGGAAGGAAGACCTTTCTCTCTGTCTCTCTCTCTCTGTCTATAACCCTAACTGTCAAATAAATAAATAAATAAATACAGTTCATGAATGGAAAATACAATTTGGAATGCAACAGACAGAAAAGAAATATGCACATACAAAACTTAGTGTATTGACAGAGTGATATCTTAAATCATTACAGCAAATATAGGATGGTTTTTAATTAAAAAGAAGTACTGAGAGAAGGATATATCTATGTGTTGACAAGAATAAACTTCAACTTATGTAAAGAACTATGCTTCAGATATAGTATAGGGAAAATCTTTCTGTGTGTGACTTAAAATTCAGAAGCACTTTTAAACCATTATTTTAAATATATAAAATTTTTAAAAATTAGCCGGCGCCGTGGCTTAATAGGCTAATCCTCCACCTTGCGGCGCCGGCACACCGGGTTCTAGTCCCAGTCGGGGCGCCGGATTCTGTCCCGGTTGCCCCTCTTCCAGGCCAGCTCTCTGCTATGGCCAGGGAGTGCAGTGGAGGATGGCCCAGGTGCTTGGGCCCTGCACCCCATGGGAGACCAGGAAAAAGCACCTGGATCCTGGCTCCTGCCATCGGATCAGCGCGGTGCGCCGGCTGCAGCGGCGGCCATTGGAGGGTGAACCAACGGCAAGGGAAGACCTTTCTCTCTCTGTCTCTCTCTCTCACTGTCCACTCTGCCTATCAAAAAAAAAAAAAAAATTTTTAAAATTTAAAGTAAAAAATCCAAAAAATAAAGTAAAATCCAACCCAATAACCTGGAATAGAATATTTTACAAAAGGACTAATAGTCCTAATATTGAAAAATACTCAAGAAATTTAGAAACAGAAGTCCAAATAAAAAAAAAATATAGGAAAATACAGGGCCAGTATTATTGTACAACAGGTTAAGCCACCACCTGTGACACTGGAACCTCAGATGAGTGCCTGTTCCTGTCCTGGCTGTTCCACTTCAGATCCAGCTCCCTGCTAATAGTCTGGAAATGCAGATGGCCCAAGTGTTTGAGCCCCAGACACCCAAGCAGGAGAACGGATGAAGCTCCTGGCTCCTGACTTTGGCCTGGCCCAGCCTAACCAGAGAATGGAAGGTCTCTTGGTCTCTTTGTCTCTCTCTCTCTCTCTCTTTCTGTGTGTGTCTCCCTCTGTAACTCTGACTTTCAAATAAGTAAATGAGTCTTTTTATAAGAAAAGGAAAGTTCTTTAGGAGGGTATATGTGGTGGAATGAGAAGGCCATGCCAAGATGGCCGCTGGCAAAGGAGCATCAGTTACTCAGGAATGGCTTCGGAAACCCCCTGGGAAACCACCTGGCAACGGAGCCTGCCTGGCAACAGGCTGTGATTGGTTGGGGCATAAACTACCCCTTGACTGGAATGGCTGCCTCAGCTATATAAGCTGCTGTACCAACGGAAATAAACAAGTCTGCGGGTTGCTCACCTCTGGCCCACTTTCACCCGACTCCCGGTGTCTGTGTGGTGACTCCGTGCCTCTTGCCCCCACCATGCTCCTCCTCTCAGAAGGAATATACAGCGACAGGTATAAAAGTATCTCTTAAACATAAAAATTTTTTCAGTCTCTTATAGTTAGAATAATGAGAATGAAAATATAGATAACTGGGCTAACACGTGGCCTAATAGTGGAGACACCGTGTACATCAGCATCCACATTGGAGTACCTCAGTTCTTACAGTTGCAGCTTCTAACTCCAGCTTCCTCCTAATGCAGACCAGGGGAGGGAGCCATGATGGCTCAAGTAATTGGGTTCCTACTTCCCAGCTGAGAGGCCTGGATTGATCTCCCTGCTCCTGGCCCAGCCCCCAGCCATTGTGGGCATTTGGGGAGTGAACCAGAGGATGGGAATGCACTTTCTCTGTCATTCCTTGTTTCTGCCCCTCAACTAAATAACTAAATAGAAATAGAAATACTGATACCATATCTCATTGACATTTAAAATTTTTATTATTGTGTTCTACTGCTATGTCTATGAAGTGGCAAAAATTTTCATAGAATCCTAACAGGGAATGTCAGGAGGTGAAATTGGAAACATCCAACAAAGCTATGCTTATTCCTTTCTTTTGAACTTGTAATCCTATTTCTAAAAATCTTCCCTGGACCTAGATCTCCAATAAGAATTAAGAGTAAAGAAATGGAATTTAAAGGTAAACTTATTTTGATGCAAAAAATTGAAACTCACACATGCAAAGATATTAAAGAAGTTCATGAAAATGTACACTATGAAGAAACTTTATAAGCCGGCGCCGTGGCTCAATAAGCTAATCCTCCACCTAGCGGTGTCGGCACACCGGGTTCTAGTCCCGGTCGGGGTGCCGGATTCTTTCCCGGTTGCCCTTCTTCCAGGCCAGCTCTCTGCTGTGGCCCAGGAAGGCAGTGGAGGATGGCCCAAGTGCTTGGGCCCTGCACCCCATGGGAGACCAGGAGAAGCACCTGGCTCCTGGCTTTGGATCAGCACGGTGCACCAGCCGCAGCGCGCCAGTCGTGGTGGCCATTGGAGGGTGAACCAACGGCAAAAAGGAAGACCTTTCTCTCTGTCTTTCTCTCTCACTATCCACTCTGCCTGTCAAAAAAAAAAAAAAAAAAAAAAAAAAAAAAAAAACCTTTATAGATTTCAAGATTATTTTCACCAAAATAAACTTATGTTTTAATTCCATTTTTCTATGCACTATATGAGATACCCCCATAGATAATAGCAATTGCTGATTAGGGTGCTGTTGGTAACTGCAAAGCAATGGAAGCAAGCTAAACATACCAGCTAGGATAGAAATATAAATAAAATATTCTTAGTCTATGCACTGGAGTATTATGAAGCTGTAAAAACTGGGAGGGAAATCTCTTTGAACTAACATATAAGAATGAATATCCATCAGTCTTTAGGGCCAGTACTGGCTCTCATTCAACAACAGGAAAAGCTCTGCTGGAGGCTGACAAACTGAATGAAACCTGCAGTAACGGAATTCTTCCTACAACTGCAGGGAGCTCGGAGTGCATTATTCTGCGGTCAAGACTGCAGATGAGAATGTAGCTTAGACTTTGACGTTAAAGCTGTAGAGCCAGATAAGAAGTGTGACTTTCCTGGACTCTGTTCAGTAGGAGATATGTCTGTTATTTTAAGATATTAAATTGGTGGTAAGTTGTTTCAGTGCAATACAAAGTGAAATCACAGATGTAAGAAAGAAAATAAATAAATAAATAAATAAATAATAGGATAGAGATACCTCTTCCCTGTAGTGAAATACTCAACAATAGGTAGGGGGGAATGATAAAAATAGAAAATAACTATTAGGTAAATGCCACAGAAGTAATTATTTTTGGCAAAAATCATAATATTTTGAATGATAAAATTATGATCAAACAATTACAGGATATTTCCACACTTTCAAGTAATTTTGTCACAGATACTTATTAATTATAAAGGAAAAACTCTTAGCAGCATTGATCTTATAAGGGTTTGACAAAGAAAAACTCCTGTGTATAGAGAAGAGATAATATAAAATAGCAGAAGAAAAAAATACCCATTTATTGAAAAAAACCAAGTTGATGGAAGAGTTGTGCTGATTTCTGAGCTAGATAAACCGATGTTTTCACACTGGGAAATTGGAGGTGAGGTTTTAGGATTCTGAAGGTGAGGTGAAAATTCTGACATCTCTAGAAAAGAAACAATAACACTTAGAAAGAAAGTAAGGCCGGTGCCGTGACTCACTAGGCTAATCATCCACCTTGTGGCACCAGCACACCGGGTTCTAGTCCCGGTCGGGGCGCCGGATTCTGTCCTGGTTGCCCCTCTTCCAGGCCAGCTCTCTGCTGTGGCCAGGGAGTGCATTAGATCAGCGCGGTGCGCCCACTGCAGCGCACCAGCCACGGCGGCCATTGGAGGGTGAACCAACGGCAAAGAAGGAAGACCTTTTTCTCTGTCTCTCTCTCTCTCTCTCTCACTGTCCACTCTGCCTGTCAAAAAAAAAAAAAAAAAAAAAAAAAGAAAGTACATTACAATGACCTTAGAATTCATAACAGTAATATTTAGAACAGTAGAAGAAATTATAGAAGCCACTGGTAGAAAAATTCCAATTTCTAAAGTAAAATTATTTTGGACCTATCACCTTACACAACTAAGCTACCATTGAAGTTGGAGATCAAAGTAAAGATATTTTAGGACATTTAAAAACTATTTTTTTATAGCTTGACACCCTCTCTGTTATATTTGGTAAAAAGAGAAATACTTGCAAAAATACAAGCATTCAGAAATCCACTGTATATGAGACACAAAATCGGTAGTGAGGAAAAAACATCATTGATTTTAGTTGGCTCAGTAATTTTTGACAAAGAATATAGAAAGAAAGAGTGATCATTTAATCACAAGAGAGTAGGCAAACACAAAGCAAAAATTACAGTGTTAGAAATAAGTTAAAATACATCATTAATCATAATAATGTCCAAAGAAGCAGATTTAGTGGAACACATAGAAGATTTATAAAAGCAATGATTAATATTCTCACGAGAATAAGAAAAGATATTAATTTCCTATTGAGAAATGTTCAGGAGAAGGGAAATTAAATGTGCTAAACTTTTTTGTTTGTTTTCTATTTGGGTAGATGACACAGCTCCTTACTGCCTCTACATATTGAGAAAACATAAACGCAAATTCATATGTGCCAAAATTAAAGCATAAGTTACAAGAATAATAGAAATGTTAATAGGCTATATTGCATATATTCAGATTTTTTACTACATATAAAACTTTACAAAGGAAAGATGGATCCAGTAAATGCAGGATAACATTACAATGTGAGATACTCATGGATCTCATCGATTGTCAATATTATCATTTGCACAAATTATCTCTGTTCATGCCTTTTGAGTAAAATAGTTTGGTGATCTTTTACCCATCTAGATGACAGCAGAGTCCAAGGAAATCTAACAAGGTTGTAGGCTCTGGTGACTACCAGTGACTCAAGTCGACAAAAGCACCCAGCTCAGAGGGACTTCTCTTTCTCCTTGACTTGGGTTTTTCTCCAAAAATCTGTCTCAGACAGAGCATGAAAGTCATGGTGGAGGCATATATTTTTTGACTGACACATTAATTAATCATGTGCCAGGAGCTGAATCATTCTGTCCATCTGAGAGAGCTCTTTGATTATACATTCACTCTAATAAGAATAGGAACAACAACAATAATTTTGCAAACTCAGAACCACACTTTGATGATCTCACTTGTGTGTTTTGTAAATTTGGATCTTAATTTTTGTGTTTTTTTATTGCAGAATTTTTGAAATTAAAACTTACATGAAATTTTAAGTTCTGCCACAACCCCCCCCCCTTTATCCAAAGATTCTAGTATGTGTTAATGCTTTGATTCTTATTCATTGTCAAATATTTTCTTGTATAAACAAATTTTAAAAAGCCCTTCTATATATCCAAAATAAATAATTGATATGAAGAAATTACCATTAGCCCATTACCTTCTTGTGGGGAGCAGCCCGGACTGGACTGAGTTACTGGAATTAAGACTTATTCTATGCATCTGCTCTCCCACAATATGGCGCTGGGAGAGAAGTAAACAGCTTCCGCACAGCTGCCTCCAGTTCAACCAATAAACTGTAGGACTTGCTACTGATTGGAGGAGAGCAGCGTACTCGGCGTGTGGGCAGCCGAGTTGGGATTGGCAGAGGAGGACTATAAAGGAGGAGAGAGACGACATGCACGAGGAACATCTAAGGGGAACATCTAGCTGAAGGAACACCTGTGCAGCCCCCGAGAAAGCCGGCCGGTGGTGTGCCGCTCCCCTGCGGAAGTGGGGAATGTGGCCAGGGGGAACTGCCCTTCCATGGAGGTGGAAGGGATAGTAGCCAACCCGGGAAGAACCAGCAGCAAACCCGGGGAGGGCCGAGCAGACGAAAGAACAGCGCAGGGTCCTGTGTCGTTCCTCCACGAAGACGGGGAGCGACATAATGGTGCCGTGACTCGGATATGAAGCCTAGGCAGGGTTTAGTGTCGTTCCCCCACGAAGACGGGGAGCGACACCTTCTAATCTTTGCTCCCCAATCAACTTTTACTAATTTTCCAGTTATTCCTTTATAGCAATAATTTCTTTGTAATTCAGAATCATTCAATTTTTTAAAGAACAATCTTAAGTTTTATTATTTTATTTAAAGTTACAAAGAGGCAGAGGCAGAGAGAGAGAAAGAATGAATGATATTGATCTTCCATCTGCTGTTTCACTCCCTAGATGGCCGCAATGACCGGAGCTGGGCTTATCTGAATCCAGGAACCAGGAGCTTCTTCCAGGTCTCCCACACAGGTGCAGGGTCCCAAGTACTTGTGCCATTTTCTACTGCTTTCCCAGGCCATAGCACAGAGAAGGATTGGAAATAGAGCAGCTGGATCTTGAACCAGCGCCCATATGGGATGCCACACCACAGGCAGCAGCCTTATCTACTACACCACAGCACTGGCCCCAGAATCATCCAATTTTTTTTTAGCTTCCTTCAGTCTGAAACAATCCTTCAGTACTTTCTAAAGTTTGCATACCTTAACACTTTTGCAGATTTTAGGCCAGCTGTTTTATAGAATATTTCTCAACTTTCATTTCTAATTATGGGCTGCCTTATGATGATGAAACTTGGGTCCTATATATTTGGCGGAAATTCAACAGGTGTGATGTTGTATTCTTCTCATTGCATACTGTCCACTAACTGAAGATTGAAACTTGTCCCATTATGATGATTTCTGCTTAGATCCGCTGATACCCGTCAGGGTTCCCCACTGTAAAGATCATACTTTTATACTTTGTAATTAATAATGATTATGGGAAAAGACTTTAAAATATGTTAATATTCCATTTATCATCAACATTTCATTATATTCATTTATTTGTGAATATGTGCTTGAACTCATGGATTGCTATTAAATTCAAAAGGCTATTATCGGCCGGCGCCGTGGCTCAATAGGCTAATCCTCCACCTTGCGGCGCCGGCACACCGGGTTCTAGTCCCGGTCAGGGCGCCGGATTCTGTTCCGGTTGCCCCTCTTCCAGGCCAGCTCTCTGCTATGGCCAGGGAGTGCAGTGGAGGATGGCCCAAGTGCTTGGGCCCTGCACCCCATGGGAGACCAGGAGAAGCACCTGGATCCTGGCTCCTGCCATCGGATCAGCGCGGTGCGCCGGCTGCAGCGGCGGCCATTGGAGGGTGAACCAACGGCAAAAGGAAGACCTTTCTCTCTGTCTCTCTCTCTCACTGTCCACTCTGCCTGTCAAAAAAAAAAAAAAAAAGGCTATTATCATTACTATCATTATTTTAATATACATGTTATCTGTATATTATTATGTATATATACATATTACCTATGTATATATGTAGGAGACTATTTAGAGTGGCTCTGTGTCCTTTTAAAATGTCTCAGCTATTCACTGAGCACATTCTTCCTATCTGAAACAAAAGATATTTGTAATTTCCCTTCATATCTTGAAATTTGATGCTACTCCACATTGTGGGTTCCCAGTACTGGTGAATGGTATTTACAGACCAAAATCTGGATCCTCTATGTGCCCATTGCTGATAGAGTGTTATTGCTTGGAGGTCCTCACAGAGTTATTTTTATCTCTATTGCTGCTTCTTATGCACATCAGAAGCTATGAGCATCAAGTGGTAACTTCAAGTAGAATTCCATACCTCAGCGCATCCTTCAGTTTTCTGCATTTCCTTCTTTGTGTTTGTAACTTGTTATTATACTTGAAAAGTAAAGCTACCATCTTGTAACTTATCTACCAGATTCCCCTGTATGCAATCATTCTCTTACTGTCCCATGGTGGTCTCTAATTCACCATGCTACCCTCTCCCCAACATGGACAGTCTCCTCCCCCTGCCGGTGCTCTGGTATGGCACACCAGCTTGGCTCTCCCTAAGTACACTCTCCTTGCTTGCTTGGCCCGCACATCACACCAGCTACTCCCCCAGGTGCTAGTCCTTATCCTGATCACTATCCTACCTAATGGATTGAGACTGGATTGTTCAAGAGGTAGAAATGAAAAACCTTTCAGTTTTTAATTGGAGATATATTGAGATAATTGTAGATTCTTTTATGCAGACAAAAGAATAACTACACAGAAATCTTTGTTATCTTTACCCAGTAATCTCAATGGTGACAGTTTATGAAAGTGTAAGGCAACATCACAACCAGAATAGTGACATTCATTCCAAGAGACCAAACTTACTCATTTTCCCACTTCTGGTTTATTGCGTCTGTTTGTGCACATGTGTGTGTTTGTGTGTATAGTTCAACACAATTTTATCACCTGTGTATATTTATGTACATGCACCACCATGTCAAGACACTCTACAGCTCCATCAGCAAAATTTCCTGGTATCATCCTTTTAGAAGTTTATCCATCTCCTGCCTGTCCTCACCTCTTAAGTTATCTTTAACACATGGCAATAACTATTCTCTCCTCATTTTTAATTTTGCCATTCTAAATGTTTTATAAATAGCATTTTGCAATAGTACTCATTGGGCTTGCTTTCTACACTCAGTATGACTTCACAAAGAGTCACCCAACTTGTTGCAATACCAGTAGTTCATTCCTTTTCATTCATAAGTAGTGTGACATGGTATGGTTGTATCACAATTCATTTACTCATTCATCAGTTGAAAGGCACTTGGATTTTTATCAGTTTTTGTCTATTCAGTATAAAGTTGCTATACATATTATTATATAAAGGTTTATGTGTGAATGTACACTTTTTTTTATTTGGGTTACATGTCATAAAGTTGAATTCCTCGCTAATATAAAAATTCCATTTGTTGTTTAATAAGAACTGCCAAACTTTTCCAAAGTGTATCAGTTGAATTCACACCAGAAATGTGTGAGTGGTGCAGTTTCTCTGGATTCTCACTAGATCTTGTCATTTCTTTCAATTTTAGCTATTCTTGTCAGTGTGGGTGATAACTTATTATGATTTGATTTTGTAGTTCCTTCATTGCTAATAATAAATATTTCTTCTTTCACCTTTTAATGTCATCTGGATGCCCTCTTGGTGAAATATTTTCCCTATATATTGCCCATTTTAAAGTAGATTTTCTTAAATTTAATTTTGATTATTTATGTTTTATTTTGGATTGTGATAAAATACATGACACAAAAATTTATCAGCTTAACCAGTTTTAACTACACAGGTTAGCAATGCTGTATGTACTCACATTGAAGTGTCACATTTTCTCAGAATAATTTTGTCTTCCAAAATGGAAATTCTATATTCATTAAACAACTCTGATTTTTTTTTCTCTCTCCCAGCTCCTGGAAACCACCAGAACAGAATATTATATTCTGCTCTTATGAATTTACCTACTTTATATTCCTCAAATCAGTGGAATTGTTCAATATTTGTATTTTTGTGATGATTTATTTCACTTGGCTTAATATCCTCACATTTCTTCCATGTTCTAGTGTGTGACAGAATCCCCTTCCCTTTAAAAGATGAATAATACCTCACTGTGTGCATAAACCACATTTTGTTTATCCATTCATCTGCCAATGGACATTTATTTCTTTCTGTTTGCTATTGCAAATAAGGCTGCTATGAGGATGAGTGTGCAAATATTTCTTCTAGACCTTACTTTTAGTCCTGGATACATATATCTGGAAGTAGAGTTGCAGAATAATATGATAATTATGTTTTTAATTTCTTGAGGAATGGCCTTGCTGTTTTCCATAACAGTTGTATCACTTATAAACAGTGTACAAGCGTTTAAGTTTCTACAAATTCTTACCAACTCTTTCTTTGTTGTCTCAATAGTAGCCATTCTAATGGGAGTGAGATGATAACTCATTGTGGATTTGATGTGAAATTCACTGGTCGTTAGTGATGTTGAGCACATTTCTATGTGTTTCCTGATGAGCTATAGATCATCTTTGGAGAAATTTCTCTTCAAATACATTTGTCAATTTTTAAATTGGGTTATTTGGTCCTTTGTTGTTGGGTTGTATTATTTTGTTTTTATTGAGTTTTGAAAAATTGTTTATAAATGTAATCTGGAAATTAAACTTTTGTCACATATGTGATTTGCAATTAGCTTTTTCCAAGCTTTATCCTGTCTTTTCATACTTTTAAAGTGGTGTTATACAGAGAAAAAGCCTTTAATTTTGATGAAATTCAGTTTTAATGTTTTATTTTATAAATATTTTCTATGTCAAATCTCAGAATTACTTGCCCAATACTAGATTCTGAAAATTTTCTCATATTTTTCCTACAATTTAAAAAATTTGCATTTTATATTTATCTGTGATCCTTTTGAAGACTGTTATCTAGAACTCAAATAATTCTTGAGAGAATTCCATAGCATTTCCATATTTCATAGGAAAACTTAATAGAAAACCCTTGGAGTGGTCAAAGTGAGGATCATCATAGATTCAGAGTTTCTCAGGAAAATAAAAATAAAAAGATTCTTCTCCATAGAAAAATTCCCTTGAGGGCAAAGGAAGGTTCATTGATTTTTAGTAGAGAAAAACTGTAAATATGAACCACAGCTGCAGTTCAATTTTGTTTCCAATTATATTTCACAATTTTAGCACCAGCTTCATCGTATCCCAGTAGAAGCATTAAACCCAAGACCAGCCACGCAGTGTCGCCTCCCCAGAAGTCTGGGTCTCTGTACAGGTGGGTGTCCTGAGGCACTCAAGTAGCTCTTGGGAGGTCCAGAGCTGGTGTGAGATCAGCACTATTTGAAGCATATCCCTCCTCAGATACCGTTAGGCCTCACTTCCCTGCACCGCTTTAATACACTTTTAATTTTTTTTTTTTTTTTTTTTTTTGACAGGCAGAGTGGACAGTGAGAGAGAGAGACAGAGAGAAAGGTCTTCCTTTGCCGTTGGTTCACCCTCCAATGGCCCCACCGCGCTGATCCGATGGCAGGAGCCAGGAGCCAGGTGCTTTTCCTGGTCTCCCATGGGGT
The DNA here is from genome assembly GCF_964237555.1 of Oryctolagus cuniculus. Classification (NCBI taxonomy): domain Eukaryota; kingdom Metazoa; phylum Chordata; class Mammalia; order Lagomorpha; family Leporidae; genus Oryctolagus; species Oryctolagus cuniculus. The sequence goes on along the minus strand of NC_091446.1, from coordinate 72,073,146 downwards.
GCAGGGCCCAAGCACTTGGGCCATCCTCCACTGCACTCCCGGGCCACAGCAGAGGGCTGGCCTGGAAGAGGGGCAACCAGGACAGAATCCGGCGCCCCGACCGGGACTAGAACCCGGTGTGCCGGCGCCGCTAGGCGGAGGATTAGCCTAGTGAGCCGCGGCGCCGGCCAACTTTTAAATTTTAATGACCCCAACTGCTCCAACAGTCTGAGGAATGGTAGCAGCACTTTGCAGTTCCATGTCCAAGTTACCTCACAAGTTTTATTTATCTAATTATTTTTATATCCTCCACAAAGCATAGGTAACACTTTACATTAAATACTAAGTTAGTATATCTGGTTTGAGCTCTATTTCCATGACTGTTTCCTGACTGGTACAGAATGAAATTATGATGTCATTGTTTCTTTCTTACTTTGCTGACCATAGGCACTTAGAGCGCTTAACAAAAATGTTTCCAATGGGGCCGGCGCTGTGGCATAGAGGGTCAAGCCGCCAACTGTAGTGCCGGCATCCCATATGGGCGCTGGTTCAAGTCCTGGCTGCTTCACTTCTGATCCAGCTCTCTGCTATGGCCTGGGAAGGTGGTAGAAGATGGCCCGAGGACTTGGGCCCCGAACCTGCATGGGAGACCCAGAAGCTCCTGGCATTGGGTCGGCCCAGCCCCGGCTGTTGCGGAGCCATTGTGTTCCAACCAGCAATGGAAGAACTTTCTCTCTCTCTCTCTGCCTCTGCCTCTCTGTAACTTTGCCTATCAAATAAATAAATGTTTCCAATATGCTTACCTAGACATCAGAAACTTTGTTCTTGAGCTGGTTTTTTTATAAAATATACATGAGACTTACATGAACCCATGCATACTTCACAACAGACTGCATTTTTGTTATCTATTTCTAATGCTAATAAATAGTTATAGCTCTAAATATGTTTTCCAAACAATTATAATAATATATCATAAGCTATGCAATTAAAATATTAAAGTCTTCTTTATGACGTATATTTTGAAAATGTTCGCACGTATTTTTACTTCCATGATAAGCTAATTATCACTGTCTTTGAATTACTTAGTAATGATTCAATATCTAAACAGTCAAGGAGACATATCAGCTGAGCAGAAACAAATGAGAAACCAACAGTGAACTACTTAAATATTAATGATCTACTCACAGGTTGTCCCACATGACTATTTGGATCCGGTTTTATTAAGAATCTGCAAGTTGATTTTTCATCGCATTTTTCCATTATTCTGAGTCCATCATAATGGAAGATTTTAGAGTGAGAAGATTTGCAACTATGTGAGATATCCAGAATGCATTATGGAAGGCAATTATTTTGTGTATAGCCACATACTAACAGAGGCAATGTATATCAGTTCTTTCACATTAGTAGGCAATAACAGAATTTATCATTACATCAAGTCCAGTAGGTAACAATAATTTTTAAAAGCTATCTGTATTTAAAATAGAATTATAATTAGGTTATTATCCATTTGGTATCTAGATAACACATGGAACTTTTGAATCAAATATTGTATGTTATATTTAACTATCATAATAAGCTTGTGGAATACATTTTAGAATACCAGTTTGAAGCTGAACTACTTACAAAACTAGGCTACTCCAAAAGTGAAGTTAAGTTCAGACATAGAGGATTCGAAATCCTTTGCTCCATTAACTCTTTTTTCCCAGAGAACTTATCTTCCCTTGTAAGTTTTATATGGATTTCATATTATGTCTTCCAACCACTAGAATTTAAGTCGTTCAAGCTCCACTGGAGGTGGAAAGGAGTGACCTGGAAAGGTGGCATGCTGTTTCATGTATTACATCATCTCGAGGATTACCTAACCACACTGGTTAGTTTTCTAGGGTGTCAAGTGTCATCTCTTCACAGAGAGCATCATTCCAGATGAACTCATAAAGCAACAGGGGGTTTTCAGGTTTTGTCTTTGTAAGCCCTCAGAATTGTTTCTTTGGTCCATAAACTCAGTAGAAGGCAAAAAAAAAAAAAAGACATAAATTAAATATTCTCTTTTATAGTTACAAACTATTGGTAGAGTGTTTGCTGGTCTGTCAGTTCCTTGGTGAATGACTCATTTTCCTCTGTGGGCTTGAAAGGAACACATTTTAGTGAAAAAAAAAATTTGGTGGGTGAAAAGAATATAAACATATTCACTAAATTTAAAATCTCACCAAAATGAGCACAACTACTTGAATAATTGCCATTTGATTAAAAATGCCAAGATTTATAAAATCCTAACAAAGACTCAGAATTTCTAAGGAAGAAACTTAACAAAATATGTATAAAATCTGTATGCTGACAATTACAATATGTTGATGAAAGTAACTGAAGATGACCTAAATGAATGGAGAGATATATCACATCCACAGATTGGCGATTCAATGCAGTAAACATAGCAGTTCAACAAAGGATATTTTTATTTGGAAGAGAACCCATCAATTTTGGAACACATATTTCAGGATAAGTTTTTCTTGTCAGCTGTTTGTACCTTATTATATAGTATATAACAGAGTGTGTATATATCATATATAGCACTTTATACTATATACACACTTTATAGAATATAAAATACAGTGTATGTACATATCATATATATAACACATTACACACATACACACACATACTATGTTTTCAGTGACTATTATGAAAACATAATATGCCCTTAGTCATTCTTTTAATACTTCATAATAGCAAAGTGAAGTGGAAAGGCTAGATTTTAGATGACATTTTCTCCTATTATCTGGTTGTTATGGAATGGTATTTCTTGAACACTATTATAGAAATAATAAGTACCTTGTTTTCTGGCAATTATTGTATCCAAAAAGATCTGACTCTACTCCATAGTGTGGATTTTTATCCCAACTTTACTTTTGTCTCTACCCTTTCCTTAATGGAATGACTAATTTATTATTTTCCTTTTACTGTTCATTGAGTCCACAAAGATACTTCATGTGCTTATTAATTGTGTTTACTCATAAGCTTGTACTTGTGGTATTCAGCAATGGCATTAGCTAGCAAGGAGTATCACTTAATGTTAGCTAGGAATTGAGGCTAAAAAATGGATTAAGCTGTTGTAAAAGAAATGCAGTTGGCCTGACGTAAGCCAAGTTGTGTTTCAATGCGCTCAGGCAGCCTCTTGCAGTGTGCTACTGATTTGCTTTAATATGCTACCAGTCCCTATGTGTGTGAGTGTTTATGTTCTTTTTCTAGTTAAATGCCTTCAAGTCAGAGATGCAACTTGTATTATAATAAGATGATGATGAAGAACACACTGCCACAGTAGATCAAAGTGTTTAATTACAAATTAATGTCAGTAGTTTGCCCCTGTTTGTAGGAAGAGGGAAACAGGTGGTGTGGTTCTTTGCCAGAACACTGCTATATAAATAATCATGCTCTTTGAAAATAATACCTGTAAGTAAATCATTTTGAGGTAATTTCAGTGTTTATAGATGTCTCTGCTTAAGGAGGTTGAAATATTTTACACTTGCCAACTGATTTTAACCCTTTCTCATGTCACTTTAATTGGATGATTTAGAGTTCTTTAAAAATCTATTTAGTCATCAGGGCACCAGTAATTGAAACACGTGGACGTCATAAGAGCTGGGTTCTAATGATGACCATCATGTAGTGGATGTTCTGAATAGTTGCAAACTGCTGTGGCTAGTTTGTGATTTTAAAGGTATTTTCTCCAACTTTATTTTCTCTTTTCACTTCTCAAGATGTAAGTAGTTAGTGCACTTTGTTTTCCAGAAGGGAAGCAATTAACATCAAACTGTCTTGCCTGTTGGTAGAAATGGATGTGGGGTCTACAAGAATCCCATAGGCTTCTACATAGTCAACTGTTTAGCTTCTCCCAACAGAACCTTTTTCATTTCAAAAACCTTATTAGTCCAAGGTCAAGACAGGCTACAGAGTCAGGTATTGTGGGCTGTGGGTTAACTACCCTATTGAGACACCTACATCCCATAATGGAGTGCCTGACTCAAGTCCTGTCTACTCCACACTTCTGATACAGCTTCCCGATAATGCACCAGGGAGGCAGAGCTGACAATCCAAGTATCTGGATTCCTGCTATAAATGTGGAAGACCAGGATGGAGTTATTGGCTCCTGACTTGGACATGGGCCAACCCCAGCTCTTACAGGCATTTGGGGAGTGAACCAGTGGATGGAAGATCTCTATATCTCCCTCTCTTGCTATAATTCTTTCAAATATAAATACATAAATCTTTTTTAAAATAACAGACTAAAGTTAGACGTGAACATTCACTTTCCCCTAAAAGGCTCTCAGGATAAATCCAATTACATCTCAAATCTCTGTCTCCGGTGCCCCAGACTTTGTGGAGTCCAAGCCTCTTAATGTTGGTTTCCACCACAAGGGAGCTTGGGTTCACATGGCTCTACTCTAACTCAGTTCTGCTTACTTCCTCATGACTTAACCCTTTCATGGCGCTTGGTGGAAATGAGTCTGTTTATTAACAAATCTTACCTGTGTGCCTTCAAATAATTAATCTCTGAAAATTCTTCTGCTTTTGTGTTCTCTCAGAACTTGGATGCTTCCTGAGGACACAGTGTCCCCTGACGTTCTCTTACTATGTGACTTTTCTTTCCACATCCTATCTCATACCCTTGTTTACTCTGTCACTAGTCAGCACTGCCTCCTGTTATCTATTTGGTTATCTGAATATCACACATATAATTCATCATGTGCCCTGAGCATTCTTTTTTTTTTTTTTTTTTTTTTTGACAGGCAAAGTGGACAGTGAGAGAGAGACAGAGAGAAAGGTCTTCCTTTGCTGTTGGTTCACCCTCCAATGGCCGCCACAGCCGGGGTGCTGTGGCCAGCGCACCACGCTGATCCGAAGGCAGGAGCCAGGTGCTTCTCCTGGTCTCCCATGGGGTGCAGGGCCCAATGACTTGGGCCATCCTCCACTGCATTCTCTGGCCACAGCAGAGAGCTGGCCTGGAAGAGGGGCAACCGGGACAGAATCCAGCACCCCAACTGGGACTAGAACCTGGTGTGCCTGCGCCACCTGACAGAGGATTAGCCTATTGAGCAGCGGTGCCGGCTATCCCTGAGCATTCTTAATACCACGCTTCAAACCTTCTTGTCTTCTGCTTCAATTTCGGTCATGATGTCAAATGTTAGAATTGATCAGTATAAAGAAACATGGCACTTCCAGTCTAAAGCTTTCTGGTCTCCAATCACATTCTCTCCTTTTCACTCACTCTCCAGGACTAGCTACTCCTACGAGGACTTTCAATGACCCTGCAATGGTTTTATGCCCTAATACAAATTCTCCTGGTACGATTTTGGTTAGAAAGTCTAACTGCAGTTACAATAACTTCATTTGTTTCAACCTTACTCTTTTGCCATTCCTATATTTCTTTTTTATTCTGGACAACTCCAATCTTGGTTCAATCCATTTTGCCTCTCCATTTTTAAATGTAGCTGGAGGAAGAGACAGAAACACACTGTTCAGTCTCATCTATAACGTGTGACCTCAAGCTTTAAATGGCTTTTTTTCCCACACCTTTCCAAATAAGTTGCTTCTTTCTTGGTCATCAAAATCAAAATGTCCGTCTTGCCCACATCTGTAGGGAACTGTTTATCATCTTGGACCATTTGTCACAGTTTTTCCTTGCTCCCTTTTCAGAATGCCATGTTCACCAAACTTTTAAGTATATAATTTTAGATCTTAATACTAACATACTTTTAAACAGAAAGCAAAAATCCATTGCCTTTCAATTCTCTTAGTTGTTTCTTCTATTACTTGCCACCCTATCTTAAAATAACACTATATTTTTCAATATTTTTGTTTTTCCATGCCACACATACAACCACAAATGCCCCTTCACTTGCTACCAAATATGTTCACAATTTTAGTTGTTTAATAATATTCACTAAAACTGATCTGCAATTTAAAAATTAAACATACTGGAGTCAGTTAAGCATTTTCTCTGGTATCTTTATATTACTTCTTTTTTCCCTCATGTTTCATCTGTTTTTCACATATGTATGATCAATTCATTCCAGGAATCCCTGCAAGATTTTTTTTTCCTTTTTTTATTTAGTAAATATAAATTTCCAAAGTACAGTTTATGGATTACATTGGCTTCCCCCCCATAATTTCCCTCCCACTCACACCCCTCCCATCTCCCGCTCCCTCTCCCATTCCATTCACATCAAAATTCATCTTCAATCATCTTTATATACAGAAGATCGATTCAGTATATATTAAGTAAAGATTTCATCAGTTTGCACCCACACAGAAACACAAAGTGTAAAAGACTGTTTCAGTACTAGTTATAGCATTACTTCACATTGGACAACACATTAAGGACAGATCCCACATGAGAAGTAAGTACACAGTGACTCCTGTTGTTGACTTAACAATTTGACACTCTTGTTTATGGCGTCAGTAATCTCCCTAGGCTTTAGTCATGAGTTGCCAAGGCTATGGAAGCCATTTGAGTTCGCTGACTTCAATCTTATTCCAACAGGGTCATAGTCAAAGTGGAGTTCTCTCCTCCCTTCAGAGAAAGGTACTTCCTTCTTTTATGGCCCCATTCTTTCCACTGGGATCTCACTCGCAGAGATCTTTCATTTAGGTCTTTTTTTTTTTCCCCAGAATGTCTTGGATTTCCATGCCTAAAATACTCTCATGGGCTCTTCAGCCGGATCTGAATGCCTTAAGGGCTGATTATGAGGCCAGGGTGCTGTTTAGGACATCTGCCATTCTATGAGTCTGCTGTGTATCCCGCTTCCCATGTTGGATTGTTCTCTCCCTTTTTGATTCTATCAGTTAGTATTAACGGACACTAGTCTTGTTTGTGTGATCCCTTTGACTCTTAGACCTATCAGTGTGATCAATTGTGAACTGAAGTTGATCACTTGGACTAGTGAGATGGCATTGGTACATGCCACCTTGATGGGATTGTATTGGTATTCCCTGGCACATTTCTAACTCCACCATTTGGGGCAAGTCTGATTGAGCATGTCCCAAATTGTATATCTCTTCCCTCTCTTATTCCCACTCTTATATTTAACAGGGATCATTTTTCAGTTAAAATTTAAACACCTAAGAATAATTGTGTGTTGATTACAGAGTTCAACCAATAGTACTAGAACAAAACAATACTAAAATGGATAAAGTATTACATTGTACATCAACAGTCAGGACAAGAGCTGATCAAGTCACTGTTTCTCATAGTGTCCATTTCACTTCCACAGGTTTCCCCTTTGGTGCTCAGTTAGTTGTCACCAATCAGGGAGAACATATGATATTTGTCCCTTTGGGACTGGCCTAATTCACTCAGCATAATGTTTTACAGATTCCTTCCTCTTGTTGACTGGGTTTCATTGTTTTTGACTGCTGTATAGTATTCTATAGAGTACATGTCCCATAATTTCTTTATCCAGTCTACTGTTGATGGGCATTTGGGTTGGTTCCAGGTCTTAGCTATTGTGAATTGAGCTGCAATAAACATTAAGGTGCAGACAGCTTGTTTGTTTGCCAATTTAATTTCCTTTGGGTAAATTCCAAGGAGTGGGATGACTGGGTTGTATGGTAGGGTTATATTCAGGTTTCTGAGGAATCTCCAGACTGACTTCCATAGTGGCTTAACCAATTTGCATTCCCACCAACAGTGGGTTAGTGTCCCTTTTTCCCCACATCCTCTCCAGCATCTGTTGTTGGTAGATTTCTGAATGTGAGCCATTCTAACCGGGGTGAGGTGAAACCTCATTGTGGTTTTGATTTGCATTTCTCTGATTGCTAGTGATCTTGAACATTTTTTCATGTGTCTGTTGGCCATTTGGATTTCCTCTTTTGAAAAATGTCTATTGAGGTCCTTGGCCCATCTCTTAAGTGGGTTGTTTGTTTTGATGTTGTGGAGTTTCTTGATCTCTTTGTAGATTCTGGTTATGAACCCTTTATCTGTTGCACAGTTTGCAAACATTTTTTCCCATTCTGTCAGTTGCCTCTTCACTTTCCTGACTGTATCTTTTGAAGTACAGAAACTTCTCAATTTGATGCAATCCCAAATGTTAATTTTTGCTTTGACTGCCTGTGCTTCTGGGGTCTTTTCCAAGAAGTCTTTGCCAGTACCTATATCTTGCAGGGTTTCTCCAATGTTCTCTAATAATTTGATGGTGTCAGGTTGTAGATTTAAGTCTTTAATCCATGTTGAGTGAATTTTTGTGTAAGGTGAAAGGTAGGAGTCTTGCTTCATGATTATTAAACCTTCTTCCAACATGAGCAAAACATATTGATATAGTGTGTGATATCTATCTCTTTTCTGGGTATTTGCCTCCCATCATCTCAATGATGTGCATTGATCCTTTGTTTTCTGAATTATACATGTTTTTTAAAGTTGGTTTATAATCTTGCTCCAAAGGAGTATATTCTCTATCAGTTTCCAAAAACAGGAAGGCCTGCAAAGTCTGTAAATGCCAGCAATGTGTCCTCTTTGGGTAGTTTCTGGTTGGGATAATCTGGCTAAACTGGAACTATGCTTTTAACAATTCATGTCCCTCTTATCCCAGGTTAAGTTCAATGCATAGCAGATGTTTGTGAGATTTGGAAGTAGCACTAGCTGGTTCACCCTGGGTCAGTGCAGTCAGGTACCCTGCAACTCAAGTACTGTGTCATTCATCTCCTGGTGTATCTTGTTCTTACAGAGCAGCAGCTGGACTGCAGGCCCACTAGCTCCTACCTGATCTCTTCCTGTGGCTTCTTAGAATCTGTGGCCAGGTGCATATGTACCTGTGAGGCTTCAGGTACCACCAACTTTGTAGAACACCCACATTAGAATTGGAGTTTTCTTCCCTATTTGATTTTGCGTCCTACCCAGTTGTTCTTCCTAACTACAAGTCCTTTTGATGTACTTTAACTGTGGGCCCACTAACAGACACAGTTGCAATAGTCCTCCATTTATTTCATTACTATGTCCTACACTTGTGTATAATGCAATATTTATAGTGCATCCTTTATTTGAGATCACCAAAATGGTTCAACTCACTAGATCAAACCCTATGTAACAAACCCACTGACTGGTTGATAGTTTGGATTCAGAATTCCATGGTAAGAAATTTTAAGCTGAAACTCATTGATCTCATCTTTTCTAAACTCTGCTCCAAAGATGGGCATTAGATGCAGTCATTAAAAACACCACTAGAGACACTGGCACCCCAAAGTGAGTGCCTGGGTTCCTGGATGCCTGGATCAGCTGTCCATTCTAGCTCCCTGCAAATGTGCATCCTGGGAGGTAGCAGATGATGGCTTAAGAGATTTGGTCTCTGCCATCCACAAAGGAGACCTGGATTTATCGCCAAGATCTCAGCTTCAGCCTAGCCCAGTCCCGGCTGTTGTGGGCATTTGAGGACTGAATCAGCAGATGGGAGATCTCTGCCTTCATCTCTCTGCCTTAAAAATAAATTAATTAATAAAATTTTATAATTTTTTAATTTAATTTAATTTAATTTTTTATTTAAACACTACTTCAATGATCTCCTAAGTACTCTGATGTTTTCTTACTCTGTTTCTTATTGTTTGTAAATGTGACATAATCTATTTCTCCTCCATGTCCTGAAAGATCGTAATTTTATCTGTATATTTTTATTTACTAAATCAGCCTGCAGAGAGTGCTTTCTCAATCTAGAATCTAATTTTCTTTATCCATTCTCTATTTTCTGCAGCAGACATGTGTACTCTTCTAGGTGCCTACTGCATATGATTCCTAAGTTTTCCAGTATTCTGTAGTGCAAATCAGTGTGGTTCTGGTGTGCCCTGCGTGTGTGCTGTGCAGGGTCTTCTGGTGTTTTAGCTTTCTCCTTGGCTCTATTTGCTAGGCTGCCTCGCAAGTCTCTGCTTACTCTAGTTTCCTTTGCCATCATTTCACCTTTGGAATTCTGTATCTATTTTGATATTTTCATGTCTTGTATTTTTCTGAAAAAAAAAAAAAAGCAGTAGATGTAAATAACCAGTCTTTCCCTGTGGTTAATCCATACCAGCATTGTTTTCCAAGAATATTTGCAGCACAAAGTGCTCAGGGCACAGTTCCACCAGCTGATTTCCTTCAACCCTACTGGCCACTCTCAGTCTGCTTTGTTGAATTTCCCTGCGTTGAATGTTTCCTTTTCTCTCCAATCTCCTCTACAGTGATCCCAACCTGTCCTGACTTAAAATGTAAGCTGTACAACAATGTTTATGAAACTTGTATCTCTTGCCTTGTCCTCATCACAGAGTCTTAAACTCTTATGTTCCAAATTCCACTTTGGTTTTTTTTTTTTTTTTTTGACAGGCAGGAGTGGACAGTGAGAGAGAGAGAGACAGAAAGGTCTTCCTTTGCCGTTGGTTCACCCTCCAATGGCCGCCACGGCCAGCGCGCTGCAACCAGCGCACCACGCCAATCCGATGGCAGGAGCCAGGTACTTATCCTGGTCTTCCATGGGGTGCAGGGCCCAAGCACTTGGGCCATCCTCCACTGCACTCCCTGGCCATAGCAGAGAGCTGGCCTGGAAGAGGGGCAACCGGGACAGAATCCGGCGCCCCGACCAGGACTAGAACCAGGTGTGCCGGCGCCGCAAGGCAGAGGATTAGCCTAGTGAGCCGCAGCACCGGCCTCCACTTTGGTTTTTAAGAGGTTTCTCAATTACAGAATTTCCATAACTGACCTATTTGTTTCGTCACCCTAATTGTATCTCCCCAAAATGGCAACCCATGCATCTGGGTGCTTAGGGCATAAGACTGAGCATCTAACTCATTCTCTGGGGTCCCTCATGTTGAAAACCTAGAAAATCCTATTAAATCTAACTTCTAGGTATGTGTCAGATATAAATGACAAACCTGAGCGCTCTGCCACTCAACGGTCTCCACAGCAATTTCCAGGCTCCACTGTCTGGGTCACTGTAACAGTTCTTGACAAGCCTCCCTGTCCCACGATTGTGCTTCTCGACTCTGTTCTCTCCGCAGAAGTCAAAGTGCCCTTTAGGTTATACAAGTCAGATTGTGTTACTCCCTCACCCTAAACCCACCATTTTCTCACTGCACTTTGGCAAAGTCCATCTCTTCCTAAAAACTACATGGATTTATTATTCCTCAAATATACCACCTCAGGACCTTTTGCATTTACCAGAGTATATTCTATTGCATATTCTCATGTTTCAGTCTCTCATACTTTTTCAGGCCACCCTTCAGCTGTGATCTCTTCAGAAGTCTTCCTGGCCAAAGTAGCTATCGTAGCTGACTCTGACACCCTGTCTCATCCCATACAATGCACTACGTGATATTATATCAAAGATTGTGTTCATTTGTTATTGCTGTCTCCCCCAGCACAACATATAGTGTTTGAGGTCAGAGATGTTATCCATGCTACTACCCCCAGCTCTGGAACTGTGCTTGGTACATGGGAGAAAGTCAGTACATACTCACTGAATAATCAATGAATGTTGAATGATCAATGTACCAGGCACTGTTCCAAGTGGTAGGTCGAAAATCCTGACCTAAAATACTTAGGCATGGAAAGCCAAGACATTCTGGGGAAAAATAAAAAGGAAGACCTAAATGGAAGATCTTTGTGAGTGAGATCCCAGTGGAAAGAATGGGGCCATCAAAGAAGGAGGTACCTTTCTCTGAAGGGAGGAGGGAACTTCCACTTTGACTATGACCCTGTCGGAATAAGATCGAAGTCGGCGAACTCAAAAGGCTTCCATAGCCTTGGCAACTCATGACTAGAGCCTAGGGAGATTACTGACGCCATAAACAAGAGTGTCAAATTGTTAAGTCAACAACAGGAGTCAATGTGTACCTACTCCTCATGTGGGATCTGTCCTTAATGTGTTGTCCAACGTGAAGCAATGCTATAACTAGTACTGAAACAGTCTTTTACACTTTGTGTTCCTGTGTGGGTGCAAACTGATGAAATCTTTACTTAATATATACTAAATCAATCTTCTGTATATAAAGATAATTGAACATGAATCTTGATGTGAATGGAATGGGAGAGGGAGCAGGAGATGGGAGGGGTGTGAGTGGGAGGGAAATTATGGGGGGGGAGCCATTGTAATCCATTAACTGTACTTTGAAAATTTATATTTACTAAATAAAAAATTAAAAAAAAAGAAAATCCTGAACAAACAGTTAAGATTCACCCATATTGACTCTGTTAGTCCAGTGGCAAGTGGTTATTGTTAGCATACACCATGTTTTTGACTTTACTTCTCATGTGAGCCTATCTTTGGCTTGGAAATGATGTTCTTGAGATGAGCTGTGTGGTGTTCATTTTGCTGTCCTGTACAAATAACCTAGTACCTGGAACATATGATCGTGTTTAAATGTTTTCAGTTATCCCATATATTTCAGTGCTTTTTTGTAGTTATGACAGAGTATCTAGCTTATCACAAATTTATAAGTTATACTTTAGCTTTCTTAGTAAGCAACTACTATTCCATAAGTCAGGTTTTGGAGTTCATTGGCAAATGGTTAATATCCCCATTTACAACTAGGAAACCACAAGAGAGTGTTGAAGTAACTTTCCCAAGGTTATCCAATGAATCATTGCCAGAGCTAGAATTAAATCCCATAACTCATTCTTGTTTAGGAAGCACTTTTATTCCTTGTTCTAAGATACACGGAGAGAACACTGTGTATCACCATCATTTTTCATTGGAGAGTTTAGAATAGACAAAACCTAAATCAACTTCATAATAGAGGTCTTTATTTCATTTTGGGGTTTCAGTGAAATATGGCTAAGGATCATTAAATGTTACAGATGGGTTTAAGCTGAGATTAGCTTTTTGATCATTAATCAGCTAGTGAGTTCTAACTAATTCATTCCACATATTGGAAAAATGCTACTAAATTGGTCAAAGTTCATTGTACAGACTATGAAAGATGTCTTCAATCAATTGTGAAAATATAAAAAGTATTATGTCAATATCTGCATCATGGTTGTATTACCTTCTACTAGCCATTGCTTATACATCAATTATGAGAATTTGTTTACACAAAGTCAGAATGCTCTTCTCTTAACAATCTTCAATTTTTTTTATTTTTCAAATTTTATTGAGGCATGCAAACTTCATGCATTTCATAAATACACATTTAGGAACATAGTGATTCTTCTCACCCTTTAATTTGTTTCTACTACCAAAGTCGAGTGAGGTATTTCTGAGAAGCAATGAGCACAATTAATATTTTTATATTGACAAATACTAAAATATTACCTAATTTGAATTTTGGCTAATAGTATTTTATTTTGAAAGATTATTTGTTTTTAAGTATGTTACATATTTCTTCTTCTTTTACTATATATTATGTATATATATATATATGCTGTATATATAATATACAGTGTATATGGAGAAAATTCTACATGTGAGCCTCAGGAACACAGAATTTAACCCCAGAGATACTAGGCAGCACAGGGAAGCACATGGCTCATGATTTCCATATAGAAGATAGTGAGGATGCCTTAATTTTATTTTTAAACGCTTTAATTTAGTTATTTTATTTAGGAGAGAGAGAATTTCCCCTTCACTATTTTATTCCACAAGAGCCTACAATAGCCCAGCTTAGGACAGGTCAAAGCCAGGAGCTAGGAAATTAATCCAGGTCTCCCCAGGAGGCACTAGGGACAAAACACTTGACTCACCTGCTGTTCCCAGAGTGAACATTAGCAGGAAGCTGGAATTGGGAGCAGAGCAGAGACTCAAACCTAGACACTCCGATATGGGATCGGAGCATCTAAAACAGCATTTTAATCATTCTGCCGAATTCTTGGCTCTTTCCCTAACTTTGAAGACTGTTTATATATAAACTACTGACCATCATTGCTATATCAAATGTTCCCTAAGACCCATATATTAAAGGTTTAGTCTTCAGGATAACACTATTGGGAGGTGGTAAAAATTTTAGGTGCGGTCTAGTGGGACGTTCTTAGGTCGCTGGGTATGTGCCCTTGGAAAGCAGGTCTCCAGTGATCTCTTGAGTTCTCACAACAGCATTTTTATGAAACCTCAGTTTGGGCCCACCCACTCCCTCTGTTTCTTTGCTCTGAATGGAACCCTTCACACACATTCATTTCATCATCTGCCACGGGACCTTCACAAACACCCACATCATGTGGTCTGGACTTTCTGTCTAAAACTGAGCTAAATGAACCTTTCTTTCCTTCATAAAGTATCTTATCTGAAATATTTCATTGTAGTCATAAAAAGCTGACTAATATACTACTGTAACTGGCAGCAATGTCATAATTCAATTTTTAAAATTATGCCAACTTACATATTTTAAAGTATTTAAAAGCAATCTTATTCTATTTTAGCATAGGTATTTATGTTATTACTTGTTAAAGTAATTATTAAGATATTGGGAGTTAGAGAACAGAATAAATAGAACATTAATTTATCCTTATCTTTCTTGAAGGTCTAAATAACCTTAAGAAATGGTTATTCCAGAAGTCAATGTACTATCCTTCCAAGGAAGGCCTGTGATGATTCAGCACTACTAATACCAGAATACTTTCTTTGAAATACAAGACTTTTTATAACTCCCTTGCAATTCTGATTCTATTATCATAAATAATCCTTTATCATAGTAAGAACCATTATCATAAGAAACAGAAAGAAGAAACTTGGCTTTAGGCTTTGCAGTTTTGCCAGAAGTTGTGAAAACATAAAAATATAAATTTATCCAATAAGATTAATAACTTTTATTTCTAAATGCAGCATTTATTTAAACAATTAAACCAGTGCTTAAGATTTATGTAATCTGAGGCAGATGTTTTGGCTTATTGGGTTAAGCCATTGCTTGGGAAGCCACTTCCCATATCAGAGTGCCTGAGTCCTGGTTATTCCACTTAGGATTCAGCTTCCTACTGACGCATCTGGGAGAGAGCTGATGATGGTTCAAGTGCTTGGTCCCCTACCACAGATGTGGGCTTGGGGGTTAGGCCTGGCCCAGTCCTGGCTGTTGTGGGTATTTAGGGAGTGAGCAGTAGATGGATAAAAATAAATAAATAAACATTTAAAAAAGACTTATATAATCTTACAAAAGATTTAGAGAAAATAATATCATTATATTGTTTTACCCAAAATACTAAATAGATAGCACAAATCAAATTATCTAAGTTTGAAAGAAACATTTCTGGAGGGCCTATCCCTTAGAAAAATAAAAAAAAAATAAGAGATTTTTATTATAAAATTGAACGTGAAGGTCACTGTAGAATCAAATAATATGCATTACCTTAAAGTCATAGAGACAAAACAAACAAGCTCTCTTTCCGGAGCAGTTAAAACATTTGTCCATTCTTGTGTGTGGCTCATGATAGAGCAGTGGTGCTCAAAGGGACTCCTGGCCAGAAGTATCCACATCACCTGGGAACTCGTTAGAAACGCATGTACTCAGGCCTCACAGCAGGCTCACGGAACCAGAAACTCTGGCTTTCCCACAGCAATCCATGCAGAGAGAAATCCTTCACCAGCATGAGGCAAATGCACACTGGAATCCGAGATCCACAGGAATGCATATACCAATTCAGGACAATTTTTCAAATCCTTGTCAGACTTCACAAATGCTAACCTGGTCTATTTTGGGAACAATGTGATAATTGATCATACTAGATTTTATTCATTAAAGAGAGATTTCACATCTTCTTTCCAATTTCTGTTTGTTGAAATATCTTTGCATGGCTTTCAATATAATCTGGATCTATGGTCTAACTTATTTTCTATCTTTATGTGCTATCAACTTTCCTCCTGCATATCTAAATGTTGTTGTGTTGGTAATCACACAGAATCAAAATACACTCAGTGGATAAGTATTGTAGAGAGTAGAAGAATTAAAAATAATATGTATTTTTTCTTACTTCCTACACTTCTGAAGTTAAAAATGTTGGATGTTATGTAAAATTGCACATGGTAAATTTATCTGAAAAGAACACAACACATACAAATGCCACCATGGCAATGAAGGGGACTACATAATTAAACACATGGGGGTCTACCTAACAAAACTCATTTGTTGGCTGTCTTGATTATTTTCTGACTTGACAGACCAATTGTGGGTCTTCATACTTGTCACTTGAAATCTGGATAAAAGGAAACCAAACATGAAATAATTGTAATGATTCTGATGTAAATGAACTCTATAATAGTTTTTCCAATTGGTGCACTCAAAATCTATTTATTTTAATGTGGCAGCCTTCTAAAAAAGTTAAGCGCACATATGCACACACTCAAAGAATTAAACGGAATGCTAAATTTGCAATGTATTATGGACTTGGGTAGGAACCAAATTAGTTTGTTTGTAAATCAAATAAAAATACTGTGTTATAAGCAGGGGGTTTCATTTTAAAGACAATCACCGGCACTAAACAAAATAACTTTTAGAATCTGAGAAGGGTTGGCTTACATTTTAAAATAGATAAAAGTGTTCACACGTTAGTGTAAAATGAAGACAAATGTCAAAAGCGAGCATTGTCCTTATTAACAATCACAAGGAGTGAAACTCTGTATGTGCCATGGAATGTCTAGGATGTAATGTATCTGTGTAGGTGGAAAAGGGTTCAGATATAATATCAAGAGGTGTAAATTAGCTTTCATAACATACTCTATTGTATTGAGTGGGTGTAAGCAAAAACCTTCTTCTGAGCCTTCTACCTTGAAAAAAAAAACACCATGATTACTTGTTTTTCTTATTCTAATCTCCACTTTGAATTAATTTGCTTTCTCATTTTGTTGGGTGACTGCATGGAGCTATGTATTGCTCTACTTTCATACACAATGTAAAACCAGATCCCTCCCATCCTGCTCTTTTTCTAACCCCACCTTGGTTAGTAGTGCCTCTCACCACACAATCAGACAGGCTGGAACCATCAATTTCTTTCTCATACTCACATTTTCATGTTCAATTTATCAAGTCTTGTAAACAATTTCTTCAAAATTATCAGCATACACATTGGCACTTGTCTATTGCCATTTTTTTGTTGTTCTAGATAGAAAAAGCCCGTTGTTCTCCAGGCCATGACAATGTCCAATATTAGCGAGAACTATAGCCTTCAGGATACGATCCTTATAAATCTGCCCTCTTAGTAGCTTCTGGTGGCTACGTTACAAAATTCTGTCTCCTAGGACGGTTGAATGATCATATAGACAACAGTTTTTGAGGGGAGAGTGCTGTTTTCCTTACCTTTACTCTTCTTGGTTGTTGAAATATGATCAAAAAGCAAGAGCTATAGCTGGCATTGTGGCAGAAGACACAAATTTGGGAATGACAACGCAGAACAATGAAAGCAGCAAAGACTCTGGTCTTGACAATGTGAAGGTTCATTTAAAACTATTTAATTACTTATTTCAAAGAATGACAGTGTGGGGAGGAGGAGGAGATCTTCTACTGACTGGTTCTCTCCCCAGATGGCCACAACAGCCTGGACTGGGCCAAGCTGACATCAGGAACCAGGAACTCTATCTGGGTTTCCCACATGGATGGCAGATGCCCAAATACTGGGGCCATGTTCTGCAGCTTTCCCAGGAGCATTAGGAAGGACCTGGATCAGAAGCAGAACAACCAGGACTTGAACTGGTACTCTGATACAGGATGCCAGCATTGCAGGCAGTGGCTTAACCTGCTGCACCACAATGCCAGTCCTGTGTAGGTTCATTTTGACAAACACGAGAGAAAAATATTTTTCTATCTTGAATAAGGCAATTATTTTGTATAGTTTTGTTAATGGAACCTTATCCAACCCAGAAAAAACATACCCTTTACTTTTGCTTAATTAGTTTTGCATATTTTCCTACCTGATTCAGCATCATTCAACTCCAAAACAGACTTCAGATAACTGCTGACTGAAATATCTGAAATGCAAATTCAATCATCATAAATATTTATTGAGCACCTGCTAAGGGTCTGCTATCCCAGATAACTCATGACCCTTCCCATTCTTGTTGACCAGAACCTTCTGCTATTTTTGATTAAAAGACTCCCTTCTTTCCTTCTTCAACAGAGGCTTGCATTTTGCTGCATACATAATGCCTTTCTGATTCTTTCCCTTAGTCTAAGAGTCTTTGCCCTTTCCATATTACCTTGTACATATTTCAATTAGTGTTTTTCATGCCATATCACTTTTTTTACACTTTTAGCTTTCTCATTGGACTATAACCATCTTCGCTGCAGGATTATAACCTTCTCCAAATTTCTAGTATTTGGCAGTTTTCAGAAAATACAATAATCAAAAATATTTGTTAAAATATAATTTCAGGCCTAAAGGAGATGCTGCGTAATCAATCTGTTCATCTTCTTTGACTTGACTACTTAAAGTAGGCTTCCTGGAGTTTCTCTGACTATATTGAGATAATAAAATACCTGATCATACCACTAATCTTGAGAAATTAGAAAAAAAAAAGTGTAGACATTTGCAATGACTTAGGCCATGATTTTCAAAGTTTGGGCCCCTGACTAGGAAAATGTGGTGGAGAGGCGAATTTCAGGCCCCCTCTGGATCTGTTGAATCAGAAACAAGTAACACCTCATCAGTCAGTGTTCTAATAAATACTTGAAGCTGCTATTTGATAAGTGTGGGAAGCACAATGTCCAAAGTACTTTGTTAAGATTCACTTCAAAGTCACCCAGCCAAGGCTCTAAAACCCTACAGGCAACACATGCCATGCTTTCCTTATTTGGGACTATAAACCTCTGTGAGTTGGCATTTGTCTTTCCTTAAGTAAGTAATAATCTTTGTGCTGAGAGGCTGTTCTTAGTGATCTCACGTGAAGTCAAGTTCGCACACTGGATTGAGAGAAGAAACCAATCTGTGGCATCCTGCTGGGATGAAAGTCATCTCTGTCTCTCTTCTCCAGTGCTCCTTCGTCCTGCCAGTGCCTCCTACTGGCCAAACTCAGCTAGACAATAAATGGCACAAGAAAATGTAAAATCCAGGTAAGTCGCCCCATAATGAGGCAGAAACTGGTGGTAAGTGAATCATGAAAAAAAAAAAAAAAAAAAAACAACTGAAGAAACATAGCAATATTACCTATATCACCCTCAGTGTCACTAGTTTCTTTTGCCCAGAATAACAACTTGTGTCATCCAAGAATGGAGCACATGTGGAGGATCAGTTACCACAGGATCAGGGTGTATTATCCATTCTGTCATATTGGTGGCTTGAAACCTATCTTCAGGGTAAAATGAGGGAAACACAAATGATAAGGCAGAGCTCCTGCTGTCTGCACTTCTGTAGCTCGTTATAAGGCTGGGTTGAATATTGTACCTTCCCTCTTGAAAAGGAGTCCATCTTTCCCTTACTCTTGCGGGTACTTTGGATGGGACCCTTTATCAAAACTTTTTAGCTGCTGGATCAGAGTCTTTGATAGATCTGTATTCGCTTCATTGTTGTATTCTACTATTGATTAACACTAGTGGGCAAGGCAGTATTGAGAGACAAGCTGTAAACTCCTGGGTTCCGTGCTGAAGCATCCTTGTACCCGCTGATTCCACTCAGGGATCCAGGAACATCATCTTGGTAACCAGAGAAATTTCATTTTCATTCCTATTGATTCAGTAACATAAGAAACCCTAACTGCCCAGAGAACATTTCCAACCTCCAGTTATAATCATAACTGCTTTTCCTTAGGAAAGCATTCTTCTACTGGGCACACATGGACTTACAAAACCATTTGATCTTAAGATTGATTTGTAAAAATTAAATGTTCCTTCAGCGTGCTATTGAGTTTAATAACCATCACCTTTGGTTACTAGATTTATGTATCTTAAATATACAGGAGTCAGCCATATATTGGTGTAAGGGATGTAGTTCATTCCTTAGGAAAAGATTCCAACATTGTGGGTTTTGCCTTGCAACCAGAACTATAACTGAGCTGCGTAAATCCAGCTGCTTCTTTGCAATGAAGTACATGGGAACACCAGTGAATTCCATGTGAATGAGTCTATCTTTGACTGTCAAAGAGGCAATATTGTGTAAAGCAGCACAGTAATAGATAAGGCTTTGTGGAAATCCACAAGAGAAGTGCTACAGGAAGGGAAGGTAAGCATACCCTTAGCGTATATCTGCCCCTGTGATGAAATGTCGCTGCCATCTCCATGATAGGTCAGGTTTAATGTCATTAACACTCCAGCTAGTTCAGATAGGGAGTGCTCTCACATGGGGTGGGGGGAGGATGCTCACTGTTGCTTTCATTGGTTGAGCACTCAACACTTTTGGTAATCGAATCTGTTTTTCTTACGGGAAATCTAAATGCAGAACCCAGTAACAGCTACCACCTTCGACACAATGCATATTATCTCATTAGACAAGTGCTGTAATGGCTCAGGGAAAGGTTTACTGTCATCCACAAAACAGGCACTACTCTCTGTAAGTAGGCATTTTTTTTTCACAGGTTTCTACATATATTGGATTACTTTTTCAAGTTAGAGGTAGTGTCTCTTTCTGGGTTACAAAGTAGATTTGTTTCCTAGTCAGGATAATAAAGCTATTGTGTTCCCTTAGGGACAAAGAGTGGACAAGTTTGCTAGCAAAATCCTTAAAAGATTAGGGATTTTCTAAGCTCATTGTCCTTAAACTGTGATACAGATCCAGTGTGTGCACAATATCGACCTGAGCCTGCCTCTTAATTACCCCAATGGGACTTGAAGGGTCAAGGAGAACCAATGTGAACAAGAAGCTCATGCTGTGTGCTGTGCCACAAGTAATAAACTGTCTAATTCCATTTGGGTTTGTTTTCTTGCTGGTCAGATTTATGGCATGTGGCAAGCCAAACTAGCAACTCCAGGAGTTGCAGCTGCTTTGGGTCTGCTTGATCAATTGAGTTTGTCCACCTCTTGATTGAGTGTCTTACCCACGGAGCTGCCTTTTGGTGGGATTTTACAAGGCATAATATCTTACTGCTGCCTGTGGTACTTGTCGTCTTTAAGTTGGAGATAACTGTGGGGTATGCTGCAATAGAGTCTATTTCTCCAGGATTGAGGGGAGTAATGAGTAACCCGTCGCTCTAGAGATTGAGCATTGGGCATTAACCATGAGAAATATAGAGTTGTAATTGTTGCAGTAAGTCACAGGGATAGACTGGCAATGAGTTTTTGGTCATAGAGATTTCTAGCGATAAATTTGACTAAACTTTCAATACTTGGCCAATATTCATATTTTCCTCCAAGTTGTATAATTTGGCCAACATTTATATTTTTCCTCCAAGTTTTATAATTCGCTAAAATTATGCAAGGGCAGCATTAGCTTCCTTAATTTTTCTTCCTTGGTTCCTGACTTACATCATGCAAGCTCTGATCCTGAACAAGAGTTTATTGGCAAAGAAGTCTCAGCTCCTCTAAAAGGTCAAATATCTCTCATATCTCGGATTCTCACAATTCTCTCATGTTAGAAGAGTCTTGGCAAAGTTGAAGACTTAATACTGCAAACCTTAGTATGAGCTAAGAGCTGTTGGGCATATCTCCCAGTGACCCCATGGAGTAAACTCAAATGTTCGTTAAATTGAAATGTTTATTAAAAAAACACCTAGTTACTTAGTAGCATTTCATGAATTCATAGAAGGAATAAGCTAAAATACATAGTTTAAATGGGAGGTGGAGCATATGTATTAGCTGTCATTCTAAGCTGAAGTAGTAATACCTCAACAACAATGTAAAGAATAGAATAAAGTCAGAAATTTCTACTTCATGAGCAATAGAGAAGCAAATGTTTAATTTTTCTTTTTAATGAATACAATTTATTTCCCAATAATTTTTTGAATGTTCCAGGCATATGGACTGACTTATAATTCTAAATTTATTTTATACTATCATTCTAGTTTTGTTACATTGATGAGCTCACCAATTTAATTACTGCTTGGGATTTATTCTGTATTCATTTCTTCTTTTTATATCTAAATATTATTTCTAATTTCTAATATATTCTCCCCATCTTCATTTTTCCCATTTCTTTTCCAGTAAAAAGTAAGGGTGGGAATAAGAGAGGGAGGAGCTGTACAGTTTGGCACACATTTCCACAGACTTATCTCTAAAGGTAAAGCTAAAAACTTGCCATGGGACTCCAAGTCCCATTAATCTGGGTGGTACTAATGCTATCTTACATGTTAAAGTGATCATATTAAGTGTGTAATTGATCATATAAATAAGACTAAGTGTCAAAGGTATCACACAAAAAAGATGAAGTGTCTGGTAATAAAAATAGATAAAATTAAAAAGGAGAGAGTGTTTCAACATGGGAAGCAGTCCACACAACAGACTCATAGAATGAATAACACCTTAAAACAGCACTCTGACTTCAGAATCAGCCCTTAAGTCATTCAGTACTGGCTGAAAAGCCCATGAACCTTTCATGGAAAGCCAAGACACTGTGGCAAAAAATATCCTACATGAAGGATCTCTGAGTGTGACTCCAGTGGAAAGAAGTGGCCATCAAAGAAGGAGGTACTTTTCTCTGAAGGGAAGAGAGGACTTCCACTTTGCTTATGGCACTGTCTAAATAATATCAGAATTTGTGGACTCAAAAGGCTTGCATAATCTTGGAGCTCATGAAAAGAGCCTCGGGTGATCACTGATGTCTTAAATAAAAGTGTTAATTGTTAAAGCAACAACAAGAGTCACTGTGCACTTACTCCCCATGTAGGACCTCTGTCCTTAATGAGATTTACTATGAGAATTACCTGTAAAACTTGTTTTCAAACAGTACTTTACACTGTGTGTGTGTGGGGGGGTTTGCAAATTGTTGAATTTTTTACTTAGTATAGAGAAGGTCTTCTATACATAAAGTAAATAAAAATAAATCTTAATGAAGAATGGGATGGGAGAGGGCGTAGGAAGTGCGACAGGAGTGGGGGCAGGGGGCGGGTATGGCGGGAAGAAGCAATATTTTCCTAAAGCTGTACCTATGAAATTTGTATCCATTAAATAAAAGCTTTCTTACAAATAAAAGAGTATATTTTCAGGACTTTTTAGTTAAAATTAATTCCACTGTATCTTTTTGTTTTCTTTCCTGTTTATGATTTTTGCATCAAATCAAAGACTTTGAGGAAGTTATAAAAGATCTTAAAGAAATTAACTTTACTGTCTCTCAGATACTTTCCAGTTTAGATATCATAATTAATTATATGACCCATCATAAATTGATCTTTTTTCCTATGGTCAAAGGAAAGGGCCAAAATTTCTTTATCCTGTTTTTTTGGAATCATTTGTGAGGAATCATTAAATTGACTTTGAGGAATAAAATCTACATTTTACAGTATCTCTTGTCATTAGATATGGCCAATTGAATCGAAGAATCCAAGAAAGGTCCTTCATTCTGTCTCCTCCTTGTTACCAGAATGTGGCCAAGAGAGTGACCATACTGGCACATGAGATAGAAGTTAACTTTAAGATAGTCGGAGTTTCATCCTGATAAGCAAGGCTACAGCATCCAACCAGCTCTAGTGCTTCTCCCAGGATTTTGTTAGATTAGATAAAAATAGATTTGCTTTTGACCCCAAAAGATAACTATCATATTTTATTTAATTTGTAGATAATATATAGAGTACAAAAAATGTAATGCATATATGTGAAATTGACACATCAAGATGTGATTATGGTTTATAGTCCATGTTTTTATTCCCACTGAACACTGGTTTTTCTGCTTTCTACATGTTGAAGTCTTTACTCAGTGGAAGATTAAGCCTGTGACTATAAAGTAAATTGAAAGTATGTTATTGTAAAGATCAAAAAGAAAAAAAAAAGGAAGGAGGTGGAGAGAGTATGGGAAGTACCATTATGGGTTAAAATTATATATATATGAAATCTGTCCTCTTTATATAAATAAAAATAGTGTGCATCAATAAAAAAACTAAAAATGAGACAAAATGGAATGCAAAAATTAAACATTTTATAAACTTCTAATTGATAGTTCTATTACCTCCATCTAGTAAATATGATAAGTGATTTTTTTTGGAGGATCTGTCTTTTTTTTTTACTTCTGGCTCTCTCTAGGGATGGATTAGTTGCTTATGTGCCATCTTTCATGTGAACACAGATTCAGAAATTTTGGGTAAACATTCTGAGGCTTTGCATGATGGAAATGTCTTTACCTACCCAAAGAACAAACTACAGGTTGGCTGGATAAGGATACCTCACCTGCACTGAGCAAAACCAGATCCCATGACCTTCACATAACTGCTCTTTGGTACCCATCACCTTATCCCTCCCTGGCTCCTCTCGCTCCACCTTGCCCAACCCTTAGCAATCAGTATTTTACTTTTATTTACTTTCATTCTATTTGAAAGGATGGATGACAAAGAGATTATATAGGAGATCCTTCATCCCTTCATTCAGACCTCAGATGCCTGAAACAACCAGTGCTTGGACAGGCCAAAGCCAGAGCATGGAACTCAATATAGCTGTCCTGCGTGGTTGACAGGGACTCAAGGACTTAAATCATCACCTGGTCCCTCTCAAGTGCAGTAGCGGGGAGCTGGATCAGAAATTTAAGTGAGACTTGATCCCAAGCACTCTGATACGGAATACAGGCAAGCCAAGTGGCAGCTTAACACTCTGGGTCACAACATGTACCCCAAGCCCATGTGTTTTAAGGTCAATTGCAACATGTAATTTAACATGATCGCAAGAATGAGATTTTGGTATTCACAATTTTCAAGAGTGAGACATGTACCATTCTCAGGCCATTCCCTGAAATTGTACCTGTTATTGAATTCATGAATAGAAATTATCAACATAAATGGCTGGAGATATCATTCTTTTTTTAAATTTTTTTTTTAATTTGACAGGCAGAGTTAGACAGTGAGAGAGAGAGAGAGACAGAGAGAAAGGTCTTCCTTTTCCATTGGTTCACCCCCCAAATGGCTGCTACAGCCAGCACGCTGCGCCGATCCAAAGCCAGGAGACAGCTGCTTCCTCCTGGTCTCCCATGCAGGAGCAGGAGCCCAAGCACTTGGGCCATCCTCCACTGACCTCCCGGGCCACAGCAGAGAGCTGGACTGGAAGAGGAGCAACTGGGACTAGAACCCAGCGCCCACATGTGATGCTGGTGCTGCAGGCAGAGGATTAACCAAGTGAGCCATGCCGCCGGCCTAGAGATATCATTCTTAAGGACAATATGGTTGAAGCTCACATGGGCAACATAAGCTAAGTTTCCTTTTCTTATTTAAAAATAAAAAAAGATAAATTCAAGACTTAAATAATGAATTATTCAATTATCTGTTTGGAACAATGATGTATATTTTACAAAATATTTTTAGATCTATATTTTACACCAGAAACAAACAAAATAAAACATGGCAATAAAATATATGAGGGAAAGATAAAGCAAATATTTTGTATATGTAAGATGATTTGAGAAGAAGCATTTTGTTTTACAAAAACTTCATCTTTTTTAAAAAATAGCTACCATAAAAGCTTTAAGATTTCAAACTAATCAGGATAAAACTTGAAAATTAGAAAAAATAATTAAAGTACAGTGCATCTTAGAAAAACAAAACTGAAAAAAATTATTAAAATTGCACATGGATTATTAGAATAATATACCAGATATTAATTAGTTTCAAAGGAAGTAAAATTAGTTTGCTAATTTATTAAAGGATGTTAACTTTATTATCCAAGAAAATGATAAGTAAAAATACAATGAAATATTGTTGTGCACATGCCATTAGCAACTAGAAGTGTATATAATATACCATTTCAAAGAATCAACAACAATGCTCTCTGTGTAGGTCTATTTCCCTAACTTCTACCCCATACAATCCTAAATGTTTGCATTAAATTCTCGTTGAAATAGCTTTCTTACACACAGTTAGTATTTCTATGGTCAACTGTCGTCTGAAAATATTATGTGGAAAATTCCAGAAGTGAATAATTCATATGTTTAAGTTGCACACAGTTCTAAGCCTGTGATGAAATATCATGCAATGCTTCCCTAGATATGATTCACCCTTTTGTCCAGTGTATTGATGCTGTCCATGCTAACTGCCCTTTAGTCACTTAGTGGTCATTTCCGTTATCAGATTGATTGTCAAATATCACAGTAATCCCACTTAAGGGGCCTAATGTTACACAACAATGCCTACATCACTCACCTAGCTTCAGGTCACCACACAGGCATCGAATCATCTCACACCATCACAAGAACAGGAGGGTGAGTGCATTCAATATGCAGAGAGAGAGAGGGACCACATTCACACAATCTTTATGTTATTATTAATATAATATTGATTATAGTACTTATGAGTTAGCATCACTGTGCTTAGCTTATAAATTAAACTTTGCCATCTGCATTTATGTATAGAAACAAAATGTGGAACCGGCCCCATGGCTCACTTGGTTAATATTCTGCCTGTGGCGCCGGCATCCCATATGGGCACGGGTTCTAGCCCAGGTTGCTCCTCTTCCAGTCCAGCTCTCTGCTGTGGCCCCGGGAGGGCAGTGGAGGATGGCCCAAGTGCTTGCGTCCCTGCACCTGCATGGGAGACCAGGGGCAGGCACCTGGCTCCTGGCTTTGGATAGGTGCAGTGCCAGCTGTAGTGGCCATTTGGGGGGTGAACCAATGGAAGGAAGACCTTTCTCTCTGTCTCTCTCACTGTCTATAACTCTACCTGGCAAAAAAAAAAAAAAAAAAAAGGAAAAAAAGAAACAAAATGTACAAGAGTACAGATTTCAGTATTATCTGTCATTTCAGGTATCCACCAGAGTCCTGTAATGTATCCTACATGGATGGTTACTATAACACAACTAATGGCTATCTCCTCCCCTATTAAATTCTCAGAGCTTGACATAATGTCTGAGTTAGAGAAAATATATAAAAATATGTATTTAAAATACATTAAAAACTGTTGATGATAATATTGGATAATCCATACTTTCATACATTCTTTGTGAAGAGGAAAAATTCTTGTAATCTTTTTTCTTAAAAATAATGGAGGATTATTTTCAAAAAATTATAATCAACAATCATGTGATCAAGCAATTTCATTTCTTTGATAGGTCATCTACAGAAATGTTTCATATATACACGAATATGTATTTCAAATGCAAATTATACTTGTTTGTAATATGTGAACAAAAAACCACTAGTAATGTAAATATTCATCAATATGACATTGGCTAAGTAAAAACAGTATTTTGCAACATGGAACAATTTTTAGCCATTAGAATTAGTGTAAATATAAATATAATGACATGGAAATCTCTCCAAGACTCATCAATAACAAACAAATAAAAAAGAGCAAATAAAACAAGAAACCAGGAGACAAGCAGAAGAAAAGCAACAATACAGTCACATCCATATAAAATCAATGCAAAACTAACAGTAATAATTTTCCATTCCTTGACAATATCAATAAATATGGCAAAAACAAAGAATGATATGTAGGTGAGTTAAACATGGCAGCATGATCACATGCTGTGGTCTCTTTCTCCGTTCTCCACTCTCTAGAAATGAAAGAAAAAATATTTAATAATAAATGATTCCAAATCATACTGAAATATAAAATAAACATTTCCCAGGGTGAAAAAGTGGCTGTGGTTTTCAAAAGGTAGAGAGCGTTTTCCCAAAATATCATAGAAGGAACTCACAGAAAAGACGGCTATGAAAATTTAAAACAGAAACAGGGAGGTGAATATTAACAACTGAAAGGGCAAATCACGGGAATAAGCCAGGTGTGTTAAACCCTTTGGATGTCTCCTGCAATGCCCAAAGAGATGCAGACATCAGTCCCTCCACTAAAACTTGTAAGCAGGAGATATCAGCATGTGCTCTGGATCAGGAAGCAGAGCAGCGGTCCCCATGCTCAGAGCCCTAGCAGTGGCCAGGGGGAAGTATGCCCCTCTCCCATAGTCTCTGAGATGTGGTCCACTTGCACAGAGTGCTTATTGTCAACCATTATTTGAAGAATTCTCGGTAGCCTTATTTGGAGAAATTGACCAGTACTGAAATCTATTTGAAAATTCAAAGAACCCAGGCTAGCTAACACAATTTTTCAAAAGAACTGAGTTGGAGGAGTTAGTTCCTGATCTCTAAGCAAATATAATGATACACTAATTAGGAACTGTAATACTGGTATGAAATATGAATATGAAAAATATGCATGAAGAAAATTCAGAAGTAGATACATGTTTTGTACGTTGCTTTTTGAAAAATGTGCCAAGGTATTACAGTGGATAAACAATAGTCTTACAAAAGATGGTACCACAATTGGATACCATAGACGAAATTGATCCCGAAGTAGAGGATAAACCTAAATGAAAAGCTTAAAATTACACTATTTCTAGAATACAGAGGAAAAACCTTATGATGTTGGGTTAGGTGACTCATAATTCATACAAGAAAATAAAAATAAATGAGACTTCATCAATGTTAAGAATGTCTTATGTGAAGGCACAGTAAATAAAAAAAACTGTGAGAAAATACTTGCAAACCAGGAACCAGCATTCTGTTGCAGGGGGTAAAGCTGCAGCTCAAGACAGCTTAGCCCATGTCAGAGCACCCATTGGAGTCCCAGCTGCCTAATTCAGCTCCCCAGTAATGTGACAGGGAAAGCAGCAATGGATGGCCCAAGTACTTGGGCTTCTGCCATCTCCTTGTGGAGATGTCCAAGATGAAGTTGCCATCTCCTTGCTTCCATGTTGTGGCCATTTGTGGTTGGAATATGTCTCTGTCTCTGTCTCTCTCTCACTCTGTCATTCTGCATTTCAAATAAAGAAAAACATACTTTTAAAAAAAGAATATTTGCAAATCAAATATCTAAAAATGACTTGTATCTAGAATATATATTTTTAAAACCTTCAACATTTAATAATACTAACACAAGGAATGAAACTTTAAAATTAAAACTTAATCAATGGGGCTGGAGCTGTGGCATTGCAGGTACACCTCTGCCTGTGGGCGCCGGCATCCCATATGGGTGCCGGTTCTAGTCCCGGCTGCTCCACTTCCAATCCAGCTCTCTGCTGTGGCCTGGGAAAGCAGTGTAAGATGGCCCAATTCCTTGGGCCCCTGCACCCAGTTGAGAGACCTGGAGGAAGTTCCTGGCTCGGATCCTGGCAGCTCCAGCCGTTGCAGCCAATTGGGGAGTAAACGAGCAGATAGCAGACCTTTCTTTCTGTCTCTCTCTTTCTCTCTCTGTGTCTGTAACTCTACCTCTCAAATAAATAAAATATCTAAAAATAAACTTAATTTGAACAAAAACTTCATTAAAGAAGATGTACAAATGTCAAATAAGAACTTTAAAACATGTCTGCATAATTAGTTATTAATAAGAAAATTTCCAGTACTATAGTGAGTTTTTACTACATACCTATTAGAATGGAGAAAATTAAAAACACTAACCAAATCAGAGAATGACTAGACTCTAAGAACAGGAGCTCTCACACACAGCTGGCAGAAAACAGTGGTGGTAAAATCACTTAAACATCCATATGAATGTTTTCTTAAAAGTTAAAATGTATATCCACTGTATGATTCAGCTTTCCAATATTTGGCATCCAGGAGTAATAGAAGCACATTTATGTAAAATTGTTTGCACAAATGTTCATAGAAATTTAATTGAAATCAAAACAAATTTGTATTTGTTTTAATGCAAAATATTAATATTAATGCAAAATAAATTATTGAGGCCCCTGAAAGGGAATACTCCTGAGCAATAATACTGAACAATTGATAAAGATACAACATAGATACATCTCAAATTAATTATATCAAATGACAGGAACCAGAAGTAAAATGGAGTGCATAGTGTATCGTTCCATTTACATGAAGTTCTAGGAAATGCAAAAGTTATAGTGACAGAAAGTAGATCGGTGGTTGCTGTAGGATCCTAGATGAAAAGTTTCTGGATGGAGACATTAAAATAGGAAATCAGAGAAATTTTGAAAGGGATGGCTATGTTTACCTTGATAGTATCGTTCTTAAGAAAGTATGCATGTGCAGGGGAGTCGCCGTCATGACCGCATCAAGACTCGCCGGATTGCTCGGGCGCTCCCCGGCCACTGCGTGGAGAGCGGCGGCAAGATTACCCTTCCTGTGCCATTCTTTGAGAAAAACAAGTTCTTCTCAAGGAGGAAAGTCTAAACCTGTCACACAGGCCCTTAAGAAGCCAAGGTTACCACAAGGTCGTTTTGATGCACCAGAGGACTCCCATTTGGAGAAGGAACCACTGAAAAAATTTCCAGATGATGTAAATCCAGTTACCAAGGAAAAAGGTGGACCAAGAGGCCCTGAACCTACTCGATATGGAGACTGGGAGCGAAAAGGACGCTGTATTGATTTTTAAGTCACATATTCTTTAACCTCATATAATTTTATGAATATGTACATCTGAACTATCTCTGAGTTTTCCTTTCTATCCTTTAATTCATAATTTTAATAATATGTTTAAAAATATGTTTGATGGCTTTAGAAGGAAATTTGCTGCAATAAATCAGAAAAGGGAAAATAGTTTTACATTATCACATACTAACTTTAACGTAAATGTATTGGGGTTTACAAATGATGAGAGCTATAAACTTTCATTGTATCATTTTCAGTTTAAATTAATCGGTTGCTCATAAAATGATCATGTAAATAAAATAATTTTTCAGTTAAAAAAAAAAAAAAAGAAAGTATGCATGTGCAAACACATATTAAAATTGACCTGATTTCACATTTTTACATATGTAGTTTATTTTATGAGAACTAAATCTGAGTACAAGTGTTTAAAAATGCAGATGTCTACTTTCCCTATTCTGATCTGTAGATTCAATGTTACCTTTCAAAATTTCAGCACACTTTTCATACTAACTGAGGGTTATTCTACAGTTTATATAAAAGCATAAAGGTCATTTGGTACAGAATAGCCAAACAAGCCCAAAAAGTAGCCAAAGCTTTCTATAATGCTACAATACACTGCACAATAATAATATAATATAGTTCAATCAAACAAAGCACAGCCCAGAAAGAGTCCCACACTATGATGAGTCTGTTATTTTCAAAAATGTGACCAAGGTAACTGAAGGAAGAGAAATTGTTGCTTCATTTATTTTTTCCAAAATAAGAAGTAAAAAAAACAAAAGCATAAATTCAAGCTATGACTCTTATTTGTCATACCTCAAAATTAATTTAAAGTTTATATTAAAACCAGATGTAGTAAGTAAAATGATAAGGTTCTAAATATATGAGAAGGCATTTCAGACTCTTGTGTAGACAAAGATTTTATACTCCTAACATAGAAAACTCTTAACAAATAAAAATTCGTAATTTGAACTTCATCAAAAATAAAAATATTTATTATCTGAAAAACACATGGCTAAGAGAAGGAAAAGTTAAACCACAAATTGGGAAAACGTTTTTTATAAAATATTTATATTAAAAATGACTAGTGTCTAGAATACATGAAAAATACTTAAAAGGCAATAACAAACAGACAAAAATAAAATAATGACAAAAAACTTTAACAAATACTTTATGAATGAAGATCAAAAATGTACAATGAACAGTGCTTACTATGATTAATTATTAAAGAAGATAAATGAAGTCACAATGATAAATAATTCACTAGAACAGCTAAAATTAAAAAGACTGGAAATATCAAAGGCAATTGGAGATATAATAAGCAATTGGAATGCTTATGTATAGTATGGGAATGAAAGGAGTGTCAAATGGCATCATCTCTAGGGAAAATCGACAATTTCTTAAAAAGGATATAAGTATCATAAGATAGAGATTATCTTCTCAGATACTTACACAAGAGCAAAGAAAACATAAGTTAAACAGGAATGGTAACACGACATCCTTCATAAAATCAAATCTCTGAACAGCCCAAACATCCATCACCACGTGATGTTGACGAGTGTCATGTATCCACGTAGTAGAAATTTGTGAAACACAAATTGCCATCAGAAGATTACAGAAATAATTATTTCAAGCAAGACCCATAAAATTGTTGGAGAAAACTGAAAAGAAGGGATGTTTAGAGCATCAAGCCATCTCCTTCCAAATGTTTGTTAAATATTATAGTGGTCTTCATGTATGTCCCCAAATTCTTTAATTCTCCTTCTTCCAGAAATTCATACTTAATTCCCCTGCACTTGGATGTGGACTGGACTTTGTTACCAGCTTCTGAAGGACATGGGAGGGAAAAATAGTAACTTGAGAGTGGAGAAGATCAGCAGACCCTACCCAAGTGGTGACGGCCACACCGCCAGTAGCACATGCGTATTATGCATTCCCTGATGTAACACGGCAGCAGTACTTCATTTCTGTGGCGTCCTTCCCCAAAATGTCCAACCCAAATGCAACCACAATGAAACATTAGACAATCCCCAACTAAGGGATTTTCTACCAGATTGTACCTCTTCAAAAACAATAAGATTGTAAAAGTCAAGACTGAAAATCCATTCGGCATGGTGACTGTAGTCAATAATAATGTATTGCATACTTGGAAATTACTAACAGAGTAGATTTTAAATGTTCCCTTCCCCCCAAATCATAAGTATAAGAGGTGATAGATTTGCAAAGTTGATGCAGTGATTTCACAATGTATACATACAACAAAACTCATGCTGTGCATCATAAACATACATAATTTTTCATTTTTCAATTAAAAATAAAGATTAAAATACTTTAAAAGGTGGACACTAAGAAGACACAATGACTAAATATAACTAAGTTCTCCAGATTGGATGGTAAAATAGAAAAAAGCAATTAATGGAAAATTAGAGCCAAAGGTTTATTAGTAGTATTACTTGAATAGCTTTTTTGTTGTGATAAATACATCATTGTTACATAAAATGTTAACAGGAGGTAAATGTGAATAGTTGTATGAGACTTCATATACTCACTTAACTCTTCTATAAATCAAATATCATTAAAGAATTGAAAGTCTGTACAAAGGAAAACTAGTAGGGAAAACACAACTATTTCTGTAAATAGAAGTATTTTTTTTCTCATTTGGGTAAGGAAGAAATCAAAGGCACATGCAACCACAACTATATCTCAAGACCCAACAGACAAAGTCTAAGAGATCGAAATGTAAAAGAAGTGAAGATAGATGGAGGAGAATTAGAGCATTTCCATATCAGAAACGATTCAAAATAAAAGAAAAATATATGAAAAAGAAAGAATTGGATTTTTAACATGACAATCAAGAACTAAAAATAATACAAGTTTTTGTTTTGAAAGACTCATCAGGTTAATCATAATTAATAAAAATTGAGCCAAACTCAGAAAAATTATTGGAATTTACAAAATCTAAGTTATAGAACCCAATAACTTTTGCATTGAGGCAATGTTCATGGATTAACGAGCTAAATCACCATCAAGCTTTTGGCCAGCAAGAGTATGATAGAATATAATGGAATAATACTTTCAAGTAGTAGGGGAAAAATTATATTCTGAATATCTACTCAACAATAAACATAAGGGGAAAATCATTTACACTCTATTCATTTCCTATATATGAAAAATAAAAAAAGATACTATAGAAGTGAGTTTTAATGAGGAAAATAAAACATGGAATTCATGGGTAACAACTGTGCTGTTTATGAACTTTCAAATTTTAGTACCACCATATAGATAAAGCATTGAAAACAATTATTTTTGACAAACAATATACTGGAGGCAAGCCTTGGTTTGATAACATCATCCTTGGAATGGTAAGCAAGATTGGTGGGATTCTTGAGTACAATATTGGATTTTATAACAGAATAAAAAAATTGACTACAGTTGGTATAAAATATTAGTAAATATATATAAACATTTAGAAGCTATTAAGACAAAAATAAAATGAATATAATTATAAAATCAGCAAAACTCAGGAGGGGGTTCAGGGAAAGTCATAGAAAACCATAAATTTTTTCTCATTTTTATGGCAGGAAGTTCATCGGTATAGTTTGAAAAAGGTAACTAAAGAACTACAGGCATCACTGGAAATTTAAAAATTGTAGTTTTGTCAAAAAAAAAGAAAAGAAAAAACAAAAGCAGAGACATGCAGAGAAAGCTTCCCATTTCTTTTTCTTTTTTTTTTTCTATAACATTTTAATGAGTCCTCCCCCTTTTTTTTGGCTGGTGTTGATTACTTTGAATGCTATCAACTAGGCAAGTTTAAAAACATGATCAAGACTGTTCACAGCAGCAGTAGAGGCATTTCAGAAGGCACAATGAAGCCCAGGCTCCAACTACCAGCCAATGGCTCAACACAGGATCAAGGGTATTCCCCTGGGAGCCAGATCACGTGGGTTTACCTCCAGCTCCACCAATTAGCAGCTGAGTGGCTAATGCACAGTTACCTAAAATTTTTGCACCTCAACTGCCTCATCTGCAACATCAGTAAAGTAATAGGACTTATTTCTACAGTTATTATAAAAAAATCAAATGATTGTGGTAATTAGGAGAGTGGTAGACCAAGTAAGTGCCATGTAAATATTCACTTCTGCTATTATTACTCACATTATTAATCAATAATTGAAGTCTAAGAATTAGACAAATTTTCAGTATTTGAAGATGGGCTTGCTAATGTTATGATATCATCTATTATTTAATACATACATAAAAGCAGCAAATCAGTTATTGAAAGGAAAGACCAAGAGTAACTTGCTCATTGATTTTATACATTTTGCTTTTTATTTTTTCCCAAATATTCAATGTTTTATGCACTGGATTATATTTCAGTTGTTCTAACTTTATTGTCTTCTTAACCTTATGAACATCATGAACGAAACGCTGAGAAATAGCTTCCATCATGAAAGAGGTCAGTTATCTCTTATGGAATTTTTATAAGTTTTTTCATAAGCAATCCATCAAAATTCAATTTTGTTCAATATCTTTTTAAATTAATTCAGTCTAGAAATACTGTCACTACAGTAGAGAGTGACATTCAATAACTATTTACAATAATCAAATTTACACAAATTCCAAATTTATAAGCCAAAGCAAGGCTTAAGAACTTCTTAAAATGTATTGCATGTCATAGGTACTGAATAAACAATACTAGCCAACAGCAAGCATCAGGGCACTTATTACTGTGAGTCGCATAACCAGAATCTTTTTGCTTCAGAATTCTTACACATCTTACAATTAAAGTTTGCATCAGTGCCTATTGTTGCACTACATATTACTTTTAAAAAATAAGAGAGCTAACAAAGTTTATACTTAAAGATATTGTGTATTGCATGCTAGCTAAGAAGAGAGAGTTTCATGTGAAGGGTAAATGAAAACAGTTGGCAATAATTAACCTTGGAAATTACACATATTTATCTTAAATTTATTTTATTTATTTTAATGCAGAGAGAGAGAGAGAGAGAGAGAGAGAGAAATTAATATTTCTACCCACTGGTTTACTCCTTAAGTACCCACCACAGTTACGGCTAGAGCAGGTGAAAGCCAGGAGACAAGAATTCCATCCAGAATTCCATGTGAGTGTCAGGGATCCAAGGACTTGAGTCATCACTGTTGCCTCCCAGGATGTACATTAGCAGGAAGTTAGGTGGGAAGCAGAGGTGGGATCAAACCCAGCTGCTCCTAAATCCAGTGCAGGCATTCCAAGCAGCTGCTTAACCCGCAATGCCTGTGTTTTGATTCAGATTGTTTAAACTTGTAGCAGATGTTAATGTTAAACATATATAAGCAGTTTTAAAAAGTTCACAGAAAATGCATATTATGAAAAAACTATGCATGGATTTCAAAACGTTTTGCTCCAAAGTTGGACTTATCTTTTAACCATTTTTCCATGAACTTTTTTCCATGAACATATACCTTATTGGTTCTGTTTTTCTCAAAAATGCTGAAAATGTCTAGGTAAAGTCCTTTCTTGATTAACGGTTTGCCCAAGTAAATAACCTCAGGTCTTGTTGGAAAACATTTGAAGCAATCATTGTCAAATACTTTTACAATGAGGTTACAAGGTTCTTTACTGGGACCAAGGCTCCCATTCAGGGAATAGCTTCTAGGTCTGAGGATTGGCTAACATTGGAAAATGAATGAGGCCCTTAGGTATATTAATGTATTTGCCTCATTCTCCCAATATTCACCATTCATTTTTTATTGTAATATCCTGTTGGCTGCCTCATTATGATTCTTTTAGAAACAAACCCTATAGTTTTGGCAAATAAGGTGTCAGGGCCTGCCTTGTCACAGAGTGGGTTAGCCTGCCACCTGTTGTCCATACAAGTGTCCATTTAAATCCTGTTGCTCCTCTTTCTATCCAGCTCCCTGCTAATGTGACTGGGAAAGCTACAACACATGACCCAAATGCTTGAGCCCCTGCCATGTATGTGGGAGATGGAGCTCTTCACTCCCGGATGTTGCTTGTCCCAGACCTAGCCACTGTAGCCATCTGGAGAGTAAAGGTCATTCTCTCTCTCTCTCTCTCTCTCTCTCTCTCTCTCTCTCCTATCTGTGTTCTCTCCCTCTCCCTCTCCTATCTGTAACTCTACCTTTCAAATAAATAAATGAATCTTTAAAAAAAAAAACAAGGTGCAACCAGCTCACCTATAGCATGCAATCAGCTTGTAGTTTTCCAGGCCTTATGTCATACTGCATCATTCTCAAATGGCTGAGCCTTCTTTTCCCTTCCTTTGTCCTCTGCTGTGGAGGTTCTAGATTTTCTGTCCAAATTAGTTTGAGCAACCATATTCCCAAGCCATCAAGCATATTAAGAGTCTTCTGGGTCCTTGGTAGGTCATTTGTTTTTGTGTTGTGCAGTAAGAGTTTTCATGGTAATAAACATGCCATTATTCAAGTTTATGGCCTTCCATTTTGATTCAGCACCATCAGTGTCATTCATGTTTGCAGAGGTTGGCTTGGCCCTTGATGTATAGGCCCTTTCCTTCCTTAGCAACCCCAGAACTTATGATTAGTGATTTTTGCTGATATTTTATCTTAAACATGTGTCTGGTAACCAAGTAGAGAGTTGCAAGCAGATTCTAAGAATAACGCTTGTGCTCTCTTCAAAGCATTAACTTTTCAGAGTCGTCTTCACACTATGGGAGGGAGGCACTCACTGCCAACAGGGTACACTGCCACACTCCTGAAGACCCAGGGAGTTCAGTGCTCCCAGGTTTCGAGGTTCTCAAGGGCATCGACCCACATGACTGAATCTCAAATCCCAGTCCCACTTCTCTACTTCAGCCCTGACCAAAGTGCAAGAGACTTTTCTGAGTGAGCATGTCAAATTTCTCTGATGCTTCCCTACTTGTGTAATTAAGTTTTAGCTGATGTTCAACTATATATGCACAAAACAGTCACTTTATAAGCTGACAAGTAGACCATTTGAATTTCACAATTTGCCTTATTCTTGTTATTAATAGCCCTTAGCCTTCATTCTCTTCTTTTTTGGCATTGATAGTATTTACCAACAGCCTTTCCTTTCCATATCCCATTAACTGACCATTTATCCTGTAGATTTCAAATCACTGAGGAATTTCACAGTTGGGCAATTCCTTCAACTGGGAATCCAACCCAGTCAACCACTAGAAACACTGTCTTGGTTAACTGTCTTCAGCCCTTAGAGAAACCATTCTGTTCTACTTCTCCTAAGTACTGGGGTCTGCTGGAAAAATAATGCCTCAGACTGATATACTTGTAAACACACTTTGAAGGTTCCCATGAAGGATGATTATTAGGGGATGTACTCAAAAAAACACTTGCGCAGAAGAAAAATTGAGCACGGGAAGAAACTGAGCTGTAGTGTAGTTGCAACAGAGAAGCTGCTTTATCTCTTAGGGAGCTCTGAGGTTGAGATGCCCCTTTAAAGAGTTTGTAACTGTGCAAAAGGCCCAGGACTTCGTATTCAAACATCAGCAGTCAATGAAATGAGGGCTGTGGACAGAGACAGGCCTTTCTTGTGAGAGGCTGTGACCTTCAGCCAATGAAAATTTGATGAAAAAGAAGTAGATGTTGCTATCACCAGAGAGGACTCCCCTCATTTGGAGGATCGGGTAGCTCAATCTTTTAAGTGTGGATCTGAGCAACACACTGAGGCGTCTACTATAGTAGATGCATTAACAAGAAAATTCTTCGGCGAATAGTTGCAATTGTAGAAGTGTTCACCGTAAAGGTAACGTAGCATTTAGAGTGAAGCAAGAGTAAAACTTTATGAGATGCGGTCAAGAAAGAAGCAATGAAACCCAACAGAGAATCTGGACACTCAGGCTTGATGAAGCTTCCTAGTTGGTAAACACATTGACGTTCCGGGAGGCTGACACATGCTGATGACATTACAATATGTGAGATATGTGAGAGGATGCCACAGTTTACACCCATCCTACTGACTTATTCAACTGAAGTATCATGGTTGAGATAAATGGTTGGCAAGTGCTCAGTGTTAGAAAGAACTAGGTTTCTAAAGAAATTACCAAGGTTTTTTTTTTTTATTTAAAGAGATTTTGAAAAGTTCATCCTGTTATCTGTCTCCTTTCTACATAAAAGAGAGCTGGAGTTTTAGGTTCTGCTTTGAAGAAAAATCAAAGCATGAGGGGTCACTGTGTCATTCAGTCTTGGCACAAATCTGATCTTTCCTGTGTTCATTTAATGCATACATGTTTATAATTTATTAAACACTTTTTTTGACTACTTAGATTTAGTTGGTGTAAATGAGAATAGGATTTTTCTTAGATTGATAATGTGAAAAGTAAAGTTTCAATCGATAGCACTTAGACAATATTTCATAATTTATTTTATTACTGTTGAACATAAATTGTTAGTAAAGAGAAGAAAAACAATAGGTAGTCCCTTCAACCCTTTCCCATTTCTATAATTCTCAAAGCATTCATTTCAGCACTATTTTATTTGTTTCATGTTTTATTTTGTCATCATGTACCATCAAAGCACATTGAAAAAATATTCTCTCATATATTCTCAGTTTCATGTGTTGTAGATAAAAATGTCACCTACAAAACCTAAGCACAAGTAATCAGGATTTAGGGATATTATATTTACTAAGATACTAATTATAGAAGTATGAGTGAACTTTTGGGGCTAATGCAGGAAGATGGAGCAAGTCAAAGAATTTTCACCATCCACAGAAGTGGAATAATTGGAATTATATCAATATAAATTATTTTCATTCTTGACAGCTTTTTATGTTCACGTTTCTTTTAGTTCTGCATTCATTTTTAGGCCTTTGTGGAAACACTTGCTGGTTTTCTCCTCTGAGGGATTTAATCTTAGATGGATGCCTCTGTGGCTTAGTGGAGTGTCTGCTCCTTCAGCGGTTCTCCAGAGGTAAGTGCTGGGTGGGATCAGTGAGTTCTGGTCAGTGCTTGAGGGTGGGTCAAGAATTCCAGGTGATACTCAAGTTGGACGTGTAGATCTCCTCTATTGTCAGCATTTGAGAGAGTATACTAAAGTATGCCGGAGTAATCACTTCCTCATCTCTTCACTTCTAAGGTGATCAATACTCAGGGTTAACTCAGTGGCTACCACCCCACACAAGCAGGCACGTTAATCACACATAAGATCCATGCAGTCCTCAATGTGAGTAAGAAACCCTTTGCAACGATTCACCCCAGGCTATCAGGGACTCTGAAGCCAGACACAGTGATTGCCCAGAGACCTAGTTACACCCCATGCCCTGTTGTGCAGCCACAGGATTCCCACAATCACAGTGTGCAAGGCTCCCACAGTCACAGGGTGCAGGGGACACACTCTCAGCTGCAGGAGCCTGCCCTGTCCATGGAGAGAGCAGAGATATTTCCAGTGCCTGTTGCTTGCAGTTGCTCCATCTTGGCAGTTTGATCCAGAGAGCTTGTGACAGAGTAGAAGGATGGGAGCATCTCATAACCTAAGTGGGTGCCCAGTCCCCTGCCAAACCTCCAGTCCAGACTCAACGTCAAAGGGGAATGAGAATTTACCCCTGTGATAAAATCATGCATGTGAGCTGCTGTAGCCTTAAGCTTTATTGCCCGTGGCGTTAAGATGGCACTTTCCCAGGCCGGCGCCGCGGCTCACTAGGCTAATCCTCCGCCTAGCGGCGCCGGCACACCGGGTTCTAGTCCCGGTTGGGGCACCGGATTCTGTCCCGGTTGCCCCTCTTCCAGGCCAGCCCTCTGCTGTGGCCAGGGAGTGCAGTGGAGGATGGCCCAGGTGCTTGGGCCCTGCACCCCATGGGAGACCAGGAAAAGCACCTGGCTCCTGGCTCCTGCCATCGGATCAGCGCAGTGCGCCGGCCGCAGCGCGCCAGCCGCGGCGGCCATTGGAGGGTGAATCAACGGCAAAAGGAAGACCTTTCTCTCTGTCTCTCTCTCTCTCTCACTGTCCACTCTGCCTGTCAAAAAATAAAAAAAAAAAAAAAAAAAAAAAGATGGCACTTTCCCCCTGCTTGTTCCTGGGCACCCTTGGTGGAGGGGATGGGGAGAAAGGAATGTTATCTCTCTTCATGGGGTTCAGTGTGCACTGCCCCTTGCTAGCTCTCCAGCTGGACTCAAAGTCAATGTGGTCCACAAGGTTCTTCCTCAGGCAATATCATGAGTGACACGTGTTGCTGTTGTCTGCTCTCACCTCCCTCCTAGATCCTTCAGTCCCCAGCTGTGGAAATCCTGATGATGTGTGTGTGTACTGTTCATGCTGCTCCAGGCATCTCTCTTCTTTCTGTAGAATTTCCAGTGCAAATTTCCCTCCAACTCTCCCCTGGGAATTCATGTCCTCCGATTTTCTTCTGTTACCTTCCCCTGGTCAAAATCAGCACATCCTTCCCCTATTCAGTCACCTTGGATCCTCCTAAATTCTTTTTTTGATATAGCATCAAAAAAGATTCTAACAAGCATTGATACCTCAATTAGCTAGTCTTTGATGACTCAAGTTTGTTGAAAGCAATGTATTACAAATTGAAAGTCTTACAGAGACTAAGAGGTTCCGAGATGGTGGAGTAGGGAGGGAGCTTACTGCTCTGGTCTAGGAGAGAATAGCTTAAAAAAAAGTGGAGAGAGTGCAGTCTCAGGGAAGAGTTAGGGAGAAAACAGCAGAAGAAATTCTAAGCAAATTAGAGGAACACAGTGGACCTACATGGAGGGCGTGGATGGCCACAGCTTAAGACTCCAGCAGCCAAGAGCTTTGCACCAGCGTGGGAGAGAAAGGTGAGACCAGATTGCAGCAGCCCAAGCCACTGGCAATAAAGCTGTAGGAAGAGCCTATAGGAACCTGGCTTGAGCCCTGTGGGGATGGTATACCTACCAAACTAGAGGGAAAAGAAAAGGAGGGACATTTTTCTCTCTCCCCCATCACCTTCCAACAGTGTCCTGTAACAAACAGAAAGAATGGGTGCCATTTTGGACATATGTAACAGTTGTGTCAGCTTGTGCCCATGCAGCAATCAGCTGAGTGCAAACTACTCACGCTGGTGGGGAGAACTAACCTGGGACTGAGTGCTCATGATTGTGGAGGCTTGTGTGCTGGAATTGTAAAAACACACAAACAAACAAACAAAAACAAGCCCTGAGGCTGAGTGGGAGGTCACACAGTGTGGCTGGAACTTTGGGCAGTCACTGTGGGAGACTCCATACGCTCAGGGCTTCCTGGCTACCTGGTAAGGAGCATTGCTGGGGAATTTGAGCTTACACTGAAGATTGCACAGATCCTTTATGTGGTCTCTGGACAGAGCAAATGAAGATTACACCCGCTGGGGCAGCGCTCAGCCACTGGTCTCCTTTGAGGAGAGGAGCTCAGCTGAGCAGAATAAGTCTGCCTTCTGATAAAAAAAAGAGGAGATTTATCAAGCCAAACCTGGGTGTGTCACCTGAGACATGTCCTTCACCCTGGAGAACTGAACAGAGCTCCCTGGCCAAACCCACCACACACCTCTAGATATTCACTGAAAGAAGACACATTATATATTTACAGGGGCATAGTACAAAGATAAAAGCCACAACAGCAGAATAAACAAAGAAAAAAAAACAACGAGTATCACCACAAATGCCAAATAAAAAATGCACCAATTCAAGAAACAAGAATAAGGAAGACAACATGACACCCCCAAAAGAACACAACACTTCAATACTAGATTACGAAGATGATGAGATGGAAGAAATGCTAGAAATTGACTTTAAAAACATTGATCATAAGATTACACAGAAATAATCGGAAGTGAATACATAAGCAACAGAATTCTGTACATGACATGAAAGAAAATTTCTCCTACGAAATTGAGATCTTAAAGAGAAATCAAAATGAAATGAAGAATTCAATAGAACAAATGAAAATAGCAGTGGAAAGCCTCAACAACAGAACTGGTGAAGCAGAAGAAAGAATATCCAACCTGGAAGATAAAGCACAGGAAATTATATAATCAAACAAAGAACAAGAAGCAGAAATCAGAAAACTAAAAAATACCATTTGGAATCTACAGAATACTATCAAATGACCCAACATACGGGTTCTAGGAGTTCCTGAAGTCACGGAGAGAGAGAAAGGATTAAAAAGCATTTTTAGTTAAATAATACAGAAAACTTCCTTACTTTAGAGAAAGAAAGGAACATCTAAGTACAGGAAGTACATAAAACTCCTAATAAGCAGAACCAGAAAAGATCTTCACCACGACACATTATAATCAAACTCACCACAGTAAAACAGAAAGAAAAGATTCTAAAATGTGTGTGAGAGAAATGCCAGATTACTTTCAGAAGATCTCCAATTAGATTTACAGCAGACTTTTCATCAGAAACCCTACAGGCTAGGAGATAATGGAGAGACATATTCCAAGTTTTAAGAGAAAAAACTGTCAACTCAGAATACTATACCCTGCAAAGCTCTCACTATGAATGAAGGTGAAAG
This sequence comes from Oryctolagus cuniculus, assembly GCF_964237555.1. Classification (NCBI taxonomy): domain Eukaryota; kingdom Metazoa; phylum Chordata; class Mammalia; order Lagomorpha; family Leporidae; genus Oryctolagus; species Oryctolagus cuniculus. The sequence goes on along the minus strand of NC_091446.1, from coordinate 72,030,386 downwards.
AAAGACCTTCCATAACAAATAGAAATTGAAAGAATTTGTCACCACCCATCCAGCCATAAAGAAGATGTTTAAGGATGTGCTACACACAGAAACATGGTCATCACTACAAAAGAAGGTAAAGGAGGAAATTGCCCAGTAAAAGTTCAAAAAATTCAAGGTAAAAAATACGAGTATATTTGGAAAAATGGCAGGGCAAAATTGTTACTTATCAGTAGTCACCTGGAATGGAAATGTCCTCAGCTCTGCAGTTAAAAGACACAGAGTGGCTGAATGGATTAAAAAACAAAACCTATCTCTATGTAGCCTACAAGAAAAACATCTCATCAACAAAGATATAGCAGACTGAAAGTGAAAGGATGGAAAAAGATATTCCATGCTAACAGAAACCAAAAAAGAGTTGGTGTAGCCATCTTAATATCAGATAAAGCAGCTTTTAACCAAAAACTGTTAAAAGAGACAAAGAAGGGCTCTATGTAATGATTAAGGGATTAATTCAACAGGAAGATGTAACTATTATAAACATATATGCACCTAATTACAGGGCACCTGGTTATTTAAAAGAAATGTTAAGGGATCTAAAGGGAGACATAGACTCCAATGCAACAGTAATGGGAGACTTCAGTACCCCACTTTCAGCAACGGACAGATCAACCAGACAAAATCATCAAGGAAACAGCAAAGTGACACTTTAGACCAAATGGACCTAACACTTATCTACAGAATTTTTCATCCTACAGTTGCAGAATACACATTCTTCTCAGCAGTGCATGGATCTTTCTCTAGGCCTGCCATATGCTAGGACATAAAGCAAATCTCAGCGAATTAAAAAAATGAAATAATACAATGCATCTTCTCAGACCACAATCAAATGAAGCTGGAAATCAACAACTTAGGAATCTCTAGACCATATGCAAACACATGGAAACTGAACAACATGCTCCTTAATGAACAATGGGTCATAGAAGAAATCAAAAGAGAATTAAAAAATTTCTGGAAACAAATGAAGATGACAATACAACATATCAAAACCTATGGGTTACAGCAAAAGCAGTGTTAAGAGGAAAGTTTATAGCAATTGGCACCTACATCAAGAAATTGGAAGAAAAGCAAATAAATGAGCTATCAATGCATCTCAAAGATCTAGAAAAACAATGGCAAACCCAAAACTAGTAGGAGAAAAGAAATAATTAAAATTAGAGAAGAAATTAAAAAATTAAATAAAAATCAATACAAAAAAATCAACAAATTAACAAGCTTAATTTTTGAAAAAAATAAAAATTGATGCACCACTGGCCCAACTAACCAAAACAAGGAGAGAGAAACCAAAATAAATTAAATTTGAGATGAAAAAGGAAATGTAACAACAGACACCACAGATAACTAAAGCAAGCTTATACAACAAAAACAAAGCCAGAGGCATCACAATACCAGATTTCAAGACATACTACAAGGCAGTTATAATCAAAACAGCCTGGTACTGGTACAAAAACAAATGGATATACCAATAGAATAGAATTGAATCACCAGAAATCAATCCAAACATCTACAACCAGCTTATATTTGAATAAGGAGCTAAAACCAATTCCTGGAGCATGGATAATGGATTCAAAAAATTGTGCTGGGAAACTGGATTTCCACATGTTGAAGTATGAAGTAAGACCCCTACCTTAAAACTTAAGCAAAAATCCACTCAACATGGATTAAAGATTTAAATCTATGACCCGACACAATCAAATTATTAGAGAACATTGGAGAAACCCTGCAAGATATAGATACTGGCAAAGACTTCTTGGAAAAGACCCCAGAAGCACAGGCAGTCAAAGGCAAAATTAACAAATGGGATTACATCAAATTGAGAAGTTTCTGTACTGCAAAAGAAACAGCCAGGAAAGCGAAGAGGCAACCAACAGAATGGAAGAAATTATTTGCAAGCTATGCAACTTACGGATTAATAACCAGAATATACGAAGAGATCAAGAAATTTCACAAAAACAAAATAAACAACCCCGTTAAGAAATGGGAAAATGACTTAAACAGACATTTCTCAAAAGAAGAAATCCAAATGGCCAACAGATGTATGAAAAAATGCTCAGGACCACTAGCCATGAGGGAAATGCAAATCAAAACCACAATGAGGTTTCACCTCACCCTGGTTAGAATGGCTTTCATAAAGAAATCAACAAACAACTAATGTTGGTGAAAATGTGGGGGAAAAGATACCCTAATCCACTGTTGGTGATATTACAGACTGGTAAAGCTACACTGGAGGACTTGTGGGAATTTACCCAAGGGAAATGAAACCAGTAAGTAGAAGAGTTATCTGCAACCCCGTGTTTATTGCAGCTCAATTCACAATAGCTATGGAATCAACCTAAATGTCCACCAATGGAAGACTAGATAAAGAAATTATGGGATGTGTACTCTATGGAATACCACACAGCAATAAAATAAAATGGAATCCTGTCATTTGCAACAAAATGGATGAATCTGGAAAACATAATACGTAGAGAAATAAGCCAGTCCTAAAGAGACAAATACCATATGTTCTCCCTGATCTGCAAAAATGAATAGAGCACCTAAACCTAAATCTGCAGAAGTGAAATTGATACTTCTAGAAGGCATGACTTGAGCTGCCCTTGTCTTGACTGTTCAGGAACAGTTTTTTTTTTTTTAATTTTTCAGTTTTTTTCTCTTCAAACTATTTGTTGAACTCATTACTTAACATAGAGTTAATCATATGTGTATAAAGTCAATTGAGGATGGATATCAGCAAAAAAAAAGTGGGGCAATAAGAAAGGGAGGAGAAAGTTTGTAACTGTAAAGCTGTGTAGTTCTGCATGCAATCCTGAGGATTAACTTTTAAGGGTATAGTTTAAAAACTTGTTGGCCGGCGCCGTGGCTCACTTGGCTAATCCTCTGCCTGCAGCGCTGGCACCCCGGTTCTAGTCCCAGGTGGGGTGCTGGATTCTGTCCTGGTTGCTCCTCTTCCAGTCCAGCTCTCTGCTGTGGCCTGGGAAGGCAGTGGAGGATGGCCCAAGTGCTTGGGCCCTGCACCCGCATGGGAGACCAGGAGAAGCACCTGGCTCCTGGCTTCAGATTGGCATAGTGCCAGCTGCAGCAGCCATTTGGGGGGGCGAACCAATGGAAAAGGAAGACCTTTCTCTCCGTCTCTCTGTCTAACTCTGCCTGTCAAAAATAAAAAAATAAAAAAAAAAAACTTGTCATGGGATCTCAAATCCCATTAACTGATAAAAATGTCATCTTAAGTGTTAAAGTGATCATATTAAATGTTAAAGTAAGCATATAGATAGGATTAAGTGCTAAAGTGACCATATAAGTAGGTTAAATGTCAAGGAATTATAATAGAACTAAAAGGATAGAATGTTCCAACATGGGAAGCAGTCCACACAACAGACTCATAGATTAACAATTGCTTTAAGTAGCATTCTGACCTCAGAATCAGCATTTAAAGCTTTCTGGTCTGGCTGAAAAGCCTGTGAGAGCATTTCAGGCATGGAAAGCCAAAACACTGTGGCAAAAAATATCCTACATGAAGGATCTCTGTGAGTGAGACCTCAGTGGAAAGAAGGGCCCATCAAAGAAGGATGTACTTTTCTCTGAATGAAAGAAAGAACTTCCACTTTGCTTATGGCCTTGTCTAAATACTGACAGTTTTTGGATTCAAAAGGCTTCCATAGCCTAGGCAGCTCATGTCAAGAGCCTCGGGTGGTCACTGATGTCATACATAAGAGTGGTAATTACTAAATTAACAACAGGAATCACCATGCACTAACTCCCTATTCAGGACCTCTGTCCTCAATGAGTTGTATTTTGAGAGTTAACTGTGATACTTGTTCTCGTTTTTGTGTGTGTGTGTGCAAATTGTTGAAATCTTTACTTAGTATAGGGTCTTTTGTGTACAATGTTAAACTGAAAATGAATCTTAATGAAGAATGGGACTGAGAAGGGGAGAGGGAGGAGGAGGAGGGATGGGAGACCAGGTATGGTGGGAAGAATAACTATATTCCTAAAGTTGTATATATGAAATTTGTATTCCTGGGGCCATTGCAGTGTTTCACTTGGTTAATCCTCCGCCTGTGGTGCCCACATCCAATATGGGCTCCAGGTTCTAGTCCTGGTTGCTCCTCTTCTAGTCAGTCCAGCTCTCTGCTGTGGCCCAGGAGGGCAGTGGAGGATGGCCCAAGTGCTTGGGCCCCTGCACCCTCATGGGAGACCAGGAGGAAGCACCTGGCTCCTGGCTTCGGATCGGTGTAGCTCTGGCTGTAGCAGCCATTTGGGGGGTGAACCAATGGAGAGAAGACCTCTCTGTTTCGCTCTCTCACTGTCTAACTCTATATTTCAAATAAATTTAAAAAAAGAAAAAAAAGAAATTTGTATTCCTTAAGAAATAAATTAATTTTAAAAGTCTGGCAGAAATGTTTTATCATAGTCATAAGTGATTTTCTTATATTCAAGAAATTAATATGTCAAATAAGATTTATCAAAGGAGTATAATTTTTCACTTAGAACAACATTATAAATAGAGTTGTAATTAGGTGATGTTGGCACCAAAAAAAAAACCACATTAAAAGAGAATTATGACTTTTGCCTGTGTTCATTTTGAGTCAAAACTGTAACAGAGGGCTGCTGTTGCGGTGTAGTGAATAGAGGTGCCACCTGCAATTTTGGCATCCCATATGGGCGCTGGTTCGAGTCCCAGCTACTCCACTTCTGATCCATTTCCCTGCTAATGTGCCTGGGAAAGCAGTTGAGGTCTCAAGTGCTTGGGCCCCGCACCCTCGTGGGAGACCTGGATGAAGCTCGTGGCTCCTGACTTTGGCCTAATCCAGATCCAGCTGTTGTGGTCAATTGGGAGCAAACCAGTGGATGGAAGATTTCTCTGTTTCTTCCCCTCTCTCTATGTAACTCCCTCTCTCAAATGAATAAATAAATCTTTTTTTAAAAAGAAAACATAACAGGAAATAATATATGTGATATCTGATAATTATATATATATGTATCATAATTCTTGGTTTAAAGTAATTAACATTTGAATATTTTGCAAAATTAGGCTATCCATAAAGTATCCTAATCCAAAACAAAGAATAAAATTCTAAATAATCCATCTGGAATAAATGCAAATTTAAAAAATTTATGGACAAAAATTCCAGTGGAATGTTGGAAGCATTCTGGACCATAGATGCTTCTTGCATACATTCTGCTTTTATGACTGAAACTTCTTTTCTATATATTAATAGCAAAAAGCAGATAAGGCAGTTGCACCACTAATTGGTGTGGGGTTAAGTAAAGGTGTATTAATGTTTGGATAATGTGTTATTTACGGTAATATCTTCATATTTCCATTAATGTAGGAAGTACTTAAGAGAATTGAAGAGCTGGCGCTGCGGCTCACTAGGCTAATCCTCCACCTGCGGCACGGGCACACTGGGTTCTAGTCCCGGTTGGGGCGCCGGATTCTGTTCCGGTTGCCCCTCTTCCAGGCCAGCTCTCTGCTATGGCCCGGGAGTGCAGTGGAGGATGGCCCTGCATCCTCATGGGAGACCAGGAGAAGCACCTGGCTACTGGCTTCGGATCAGCGCGATATGCCGGCCGCAGCGTGCCAGCCGTGGCGGCCATTGGAGAGTGAACCAACGGCAAAGGAAGACCTTTCTTTCTCTCTCTCTCTCTCTCTCTCTCTCTCTCACTGTCCACTCTGCCTGTAAAAACAAAAAAGAGAGAGAGAGAGAAGTGAAGAAATAGAGAGGTAATCAAGGATTTACAGGGAACAGATGTTCCCTTTAAGTCCTAAAGTCCTAAGTCACTTTTGAAATGAATACTGTGGGATATCAATTTTAAGAAAAGGCGAATAAAGATGCTAACAATATATACTCATGTGCTTCTTATAATATCTTTGTGTTTCTCAAAGGGTTATATCCCTGTGTTTGAAGACAAAATGCCTTTATTTAGTAAAGCTTCAAAGTTGTATTCAACCTTATGAGTGCACAAATACACTGATGTTAGCCCCATAGTAGCACTGGTAGTGTATAAATTCATACAATCAAAAATGTGATATATGTTGTCTTTCTGCATGTTTTATTTCTTAGGTAATTATACATACATATAGATTTATATATACATAAATCATACATAAATATGCATTTATATATTTTATCAACATGTCTTCCATATAAATAAATATTAAACATTATCATGTCTATTTTCCCTTTGTTCTTAGCCTTATATGAACCCATCACTCCTAAGTTCTGTATATAATACTGGGTTTGATATTGGTGAACAACACTTTTGAGGGTCACTTGACATCAAGTTCATGAGCTCAGGGAGTAACCATAATAGGTCAGAAAGTATGAAAAGAAGCAACGCCAGCCTCGCCTTCCTCTTCTTGCTTTAGAGGAATCTTTCAAAGCGGTTTTCCCCCTTGTGTGTTCCCAGTTGCAACCACACCTGCCATTCTGGTCAATCACATGGCGAGTTCCACCTTCACTGAAACTTTACGAGGTGGGCCCTTGCTTCCCAGTTCTAGAACCAGCTATCAGAATTCCCAGAAGTGCAGAAACAAAAGTGCAGGGCCCTGCCAACACCATCTCCTTTATTTACCTGCTTTTCCTATGCCTAGGAATGGTGGGGGCTTCCTGAAATTAATAATCTCTGGAGAAAAGTATTAGCTCTTTTGCTTATTTCTTCTTCTGCACACTTTTCTTCTTCCTTCCCATGTCTTTTCATAGCTATTAGCCAGTTCCCTTTAATGCAGTAAAAAATAAACAACAAACAAACCTGAGAGTTTTGTTTTATTATTTCCTTAATTGGATCCTGTCTGATCAAGTAATTAATGCAAAACTGTGTACTAATTACAAATCTGGCTAACGAAGGGAAAGGTCAGCTGAAGAGAGTCCTTGGCCATGGTTTATCTTCAGGTTCATTTATAATTTACAACTGACCATCTGATAAATATGATCTGCAAAGTCACAAGTGAGCCCTGGATGATGGAGGGTCTATTGTCTACATGACATCTCACCATTGCTGCATTATCTCCTTGTAGCTATGAACATATGCTTGAATGAGTAAACTACTTTATATTGTTAGAGATTCACATGCATTTTTCAGGCATAACACACAGAGGTCTTATGTTAGCCTAGGTCTTTTACCTACTTTCTCCTAGTGATAACATGCTTCAAAGCTATAATACAATATCATAGCCAGGATATATCCATTAACACAACTTATCTTGTCCAGATTTCCATAGTTTTAACTTATTGTGTGTATTTGTGTGACTGCTAACTTTTAGAAAAAATTTTTTTAAATATTTGTTTACTTTTCTAGAAAGGCAGAGCCAAATATTCCATCCATTGGTTACTTCCAAATTTGGGGCTGAAGCTGGGAGCCAAGAACTCAATGCAGATTTTTCAAAAGGGTGGTAGGGACCGACTATTTGAGCCGCCACCTGCTGCCTTTCAGGGTGTGTATTAGTAGGAAGCTAGGACTGGGAGTGAAGTTGGGACTCCAATTCAGACACACCAGTATAGGATGCAGGCATCACTAGAGGCTTAATCACAAGGCAAATGCAAGTTTATGTATCTAACACCACAGTCACAACAGAGAATATTTCCATTACCACACATATTCTACATGTTGTGCTCTTTAAACCACATCTACTTTCCTCCACGCCAACTTCTTAATGCCTGGAAACCACTAATCTCAATTTTTTATAACTTTTCCATTTCAATAATGTTATTAAAATGAAATTCTAAAGTATATAACCTTTTAGGAATGGTTTTGTTGTTCACGCAGGATAATTCCCGTGAGATTCATCCAAGTGATTACCTGCAATCAACAATTCATTCATTTTGCTGAATAGGAGCCCATGAAAAGGATATACCACAGTTTGTTTAATCATTTGCCAATTGAAGGGCTTCTATGCTGCTTCTAAATTTGACCTCTTACAAAGAAAGTTGCTGTGAACATCCATTAATTTATATGAACAAGTATTTTCAACTTTCTGGAATTAAATACCCAAGAGTAAATTACTAGGTATGTGTGGTCACATGTTTAGTTTTATAAGAAACTGCCAGACTACATGGCAAGGAGAATAATTAAAACAAAAGATAATGAAAATACTGAATACTGGAGAGAATTCAAAGGAACTGATCATTGATCCATCACTGATAGGAATGTAAAGTAATTCGGAAAACAATTTAGCAGGTTTTTGCTTTTCGCCACAAAGATCTCTTTTTCTAACATTTAAAAAGCAGTTTAAGCTATCTACATTGAGGCCTCCTTCATCCCTCCTATATTTGGACCCCACAGTCTCATTCTTTGTGCTCTCCACATGCCAACTGAATGAGTGATGACCTTTGAGCAAAACTCTCACACATGTTTCCAACAATGCTGACATGATAGAGAGGAAATTGCTTGCAATGTGGATATACATTAACAAAGCAGTTTTTCACAGATGTCTTTGAGGAATCTTTATAAATTATTATAGCCATTGTAAATACACAACAGAAGAAAATGCTCAACCTTGTAAAACACAGGCTATTCATTATAAAATGCTTTTGTGGCATAATGTTAGTGTGTATTTGGGAACGTTTTTAAGTTGCAAAAAGAAAATTCTTTGCATCTGATGAAACAGACAGGCTTATTAATAGAGAATGAAGAATACAGAAAACAGCTGCTTACGGAAAAGCACAGCAAAATTCTTTAAACTAATTTTATCTGCCTCCTTCAATATGAATACTGTGGCAAAAGTGCTTTACTCCAAAGTGTATATACTGAAAAACGCAATCTATTGAAAGAGATAAAAATAATCAAAACCATGTCATGTATAAGTAAATTTTCTGGTTTATGTTAGGAGTCCCATTGACACAATTACCATTTTTGTTGTTACAATTTTTCAGTTTACATTTTAATGAATAAAAGACCTGGAAATAGAATAATTTATCCTAATGATAAATATGGAGATAAATATACTAACAAGGAAAAATTAAGCACATACTTTTTTGAAAGCATGTCATGTGAGGGAAAAATTTATCAAGCCCAAGATATAGATCATGAGACTGATATCAAAGCCTGCACTTAAAATCGGAGTAAATTGAAACATGCACATATCTTTATATTTTTGTTACTGCAAAAGAATTCTTCCTGGTAAATTTAAACTGGCTATAAGTAAAAGGCTAGCATCACAATTCAGAAATATTAAGAATTTAGTAATTTTATATGCTTCTTAATAATAATAATAATATAGTTCTTAATGGTTCCCAAACTGCTACATAAAACAGGATTTTGAGTAGCTATAGAAAATTGCATTAATTTAATATGCTCAATAACACCTTCAAGGTTCATACTTTAGTACATTGCAGGGACCATGTTTTACACACTTCTACACACACACACACACACACACACACCATACATCTTTGGGCGTTTGTTTAATTATTGATTATGAAACACTTCAAGCATTAGTAAAATGGTAGTAGCATTTTTCATAATTAATTTTTGAGACGTATTACCTAATTCCTCTACAGAAAAGTTTTTCACTTTTCAGTCCAATGGTGAAAATATATTCCCACTAGTTTTTTCACATCCGAACAATTACTTGGTATTGTTATTATTTGCAAATCTAGGAGGGAAACCTCAAGTCTATGATCAAATCCCCAGCTAGGTCCTCCACATCTTCCAGAAAAATTCTATATTCTGAATTAATTCACTCTCCCTTGATCTACAGCCACTATTTCAAGCTTTACTTTTTAGTTAATGTTATTTACTTTTAAATTTGGAAGTTCAATCAGCACTTAACTCCAGAAAGCTCTCACTGATACTCAAGAATGGATTAATTTCCCTTGCCATATATTCCCATCATACCTTCAATTTTTGCTTGGCAAATTTATCATCTTATAATTACTTGTTCAATTATTAACTTTTAGCAAAATTAAATCCTCATGATAAGTTGCTATTATATTTATTTTACAGTTTCAGTATAAAATTGGTTTACAAGCTTTTTGATAAACCCAACCATAACTTCAATGATTTTTTCTTGACCCTTTTTGAAATAAAATAAATTTAGGTTCAAAACTAATTGTTTTCACTCTGGTTTATGTAAGGCTTTATTTTAGCCTTATTGAGTATCAGTTAACAAAACTATTAAGTGAGGACTACTACACAGATATCCATGGCAGCTATAAAGTCAGAGTGCTAAAGTGAATGCAAATGCATGTCCCAACATAAAGCCTCCAAAAACCTAATCTTTTCTTTGCTTTTTACTTTTAAAAAATTTAACATGAATATGAATATTCTACATATTTTTGGGTTACAATGTGATATTTTAATATATGTATATACTGTAATGTCCAATCAGGATAAATATATTTACTTTTTCAACATTTAACATTTTTTATAATAAAAACATCCCAAAGGCTATCTCCTAGTTTGTGTTCCTTTTCATAGCTAAAAATAAGAATTATCTGTAGTTACCCTACTGTGCTTTCTCTGCTCTTTAAACTATAATGAACGTACTATGTGCTTCCTGAGATTAGACCCATGTACCCACTATGCTTTACCGTTTTTCCTCTTGCTACTTTCAGGTTTGCACCATAAATTGAAAAGATTGAAGAATTCCTCTATGTCCCTTGGTTTATGTAAAGCTGGGCAATGTCTTCTAGTTTATGATAGATACAACTAGAGGGCTAACCCAAATTTGGAATCTGGCTGTTTGCTGGGATAGTAGATATTTTCACCATTTTCTTTTCTTTCATTTCATCATCAATCACTCTAGAGAAAAGGGCAAAAGGCAGAAATCAGATGTAATCATTTCAATGGGAATTGGGCTTTGGATTGGTATTTCTTGTGCTATGTTCAGGCAGTCTTATTTTCAACATACAAACTGCCACTAAAATCCAGCACATAGAGATGGTATATTACAAAAGTACAGTAATAGAAATGAAAGACAGCTGAACTACTAGGAAAATTTATTCAGATTTATAGAATAATATAATAAGTGAAATGATAGGAAAGTCATAAAGTAATATTTAAAGAAAGAATGATTAAAAATTCTTTTTTGCTGTTTTAATATTTAGTTTTTAAAATTTTTGAGATAACATTTTTAATTTACATAATAGTCAAAGGTTTAAGGCTCCACTAGATAAAGAGTTCAACAAACAAAATGTAAAAGGACGATAGGTCAGTAGGAAAATAGTTAAGGGCTATAAACAATAAACAATGAAAAGATATTCAACTTCATCTATTAAAATAAATTCTAAATAGTCACAAAGTTATTAAAACTATAGTAGTATTTAATTCTTTTTCTAAAAAAATATTTATCTATTTGAAAGTCAGAGTTACACAGAGAGAGGAGAGGCAGAGAGAGAGAGAAAGGTCTTCCATCTGATGGTTCACTCCCCAGATGGCCGCAATGGCCGGAGCTGTGCCGATCTGAAGCCAGGAACCAGAAGGTTCATCAGGGTCTCCTACGCGGATGCAGGGGCCCAAGGACTTGGGCCATCTTCTACTGCTTTCCCAGGCCATAACAGAGAGCTGGATCGGAAGAGGAGTGGCAGGACTAGAACTGGCACCCATATGGGATGCCAGCATTTCAGGCCAGGGTGTTAAATCGCTACACCACAGTGCCGGCCGCAAGTAGTATGTAATTCTTAACAATCAGTTTGGCAAAGATTTAAAACAAAGCTTGACAAAACACTGTATTGGCAGCAATACTGAAACATACAGGCATTGCTTTCCTTCCTTTAATTTTAGCTTCCACATATAAGGTATTTGTCTTTCTGTGTCTGGTTTATTTCATTCAACATGGTGTCCTATAGTTGTAGCCATTTTGATACAAATGATAGAATCCCATTATTTTTGTAGCTACATAATGTTCCATTGTGTCTCTCTGTTGTGTGTATGTGTATACATATTTAAACATATCACATTTTCTTTACCCATTCATCTGATGATGGTCACCTTGGCTGATTTCATATTTTGGCTATTGTGAACAGTGCTACTCTAAATGTGGTGGTGCAGGTATTTCTTTGATACAATGCATTTTGTGTTTATACCCAATAGTGGCATCAGCACTCTCATGTTTATTGTAGCAATTTTCACAACAACCAAGAAGTGGAATCAACCTACATAGCAATCAACAAATGCATAAATAAAGAAACTGTGGCATATACACTTCACGAAATATTATACATCTACAAAACATGTTAAAAATCTGTCATTTGTGACAAAACATAAATGAATCAAGAGGACACGGTTTGGTGAAATAAATCAGTCACAGAAAGACAACAATATGCATGATCTCATTCCCATATGAACTCTAAAACTAAAGTTAATCTCATTGAAGTTGAAAGTTGGATGGTGGTTACCAGAGGGTGAGGAGTGGTGGAGTCTAGGGAAAATGGAGAGGCTAGTCAATTGCCACAATGCTACAATTCAACAGGAGGAACAAGTGCTGGTGTTCTATTGTGGAGTGGGTAACTACAGTTAGCGATAGTATATCTTATATTTCAGTATAGCTAGGAGAGGATTTTTTAATCTTCTCAGCTCAAAAAAATGATAAATGTTTGAAGTGACAGATATGCTAATTTGATCATTGCACAATATGTACGTATGTTGAATCATCGCATTATATCCTGCAAATGTATATGTATAATTATATGTCAATCAAAAATATAATAATGATTCAGTGATGATGTTATCAAGATGTGAGAAAACGAGCTTCTAGCTCCCAGCTTCCTCCTCTAAGAACAATGATTTGGGTAATTATCAGCAGTTGAGTATACCTTTGTTGGAGCTCTGGAGTCTAGCTGAGAAATTCCAGCACTTCAATGGAACAAAAAAATTCAAAAGTGAATGCACTGAACTATTTCACTTAACTTGTGTTATCTTTCCCCAAAGGCAGGACATTTTGATGCCAACTTAGGCTCCTGTGGCCCACAAAATCTCCCACAGGAGAAAGTGAAAACAAAGTGACTTCTCAGCTTCCTTAACCTTGCAAGATACTAAGTGTTGTTTTGACTCAACAGAAACATGGAGGAGACTGACATGACAGAATTATCTCTGGACAGCTGGGAGAAAGGAAAGGGGGCAGTAGTGAGAACAGTGAATACAAGGTTCTCCACAACCAGCAGCCAATCCTACTAACTGGCTCAGAGACTCCATCAAAAGGCAGAATCAATGCACCTGTAGAGTGACTCACATGAGGACTCCTCAACCCACTATATTATTCAGCCCCTTCGATGCCTCCCCCTGGACGTGTGCGTGGTCCACGCGAGCTCCCATAGACCATGGAGGTATCTCAGCATTAAGTAGATGTTTTAGCAGCCAGCTCAACTCTACTGATTTAGGAAAAGGATCTGTCCAGGAAGATTTCAAGAAATATTTGAGAGAAAACTAGTGGGAAGTTAACAGCACCAGGCCTGGCTTTGAAGGCATTGAGTAACAAACAGACAAATAACAAATAACCCAATAAAATTATGTACAATAGTCCTGAATAGACGATTCTCAAAAAAACAGACCTTTAGGGGCCGGCGCTGTGGCTTAATGGGCAAAGCTGCAGCCTGTGGTACCAGCATTCCATATGGGCACCAGTTTGAGTCCCGGCTGCTCCACTTTTGATCCAGTTCTCTGCTAATGAAGCAAATTGAAGTGAAGCTAATTGAAAGCTAATAAAGATGGCCCAAGTCCTTGGGCCCCTGCACTATTGTGAGAGAACCGGAAGAAGCTCCTGGCTCCTGGCTCTGGATCACCCCAGCTCTGGCCATTGCGGCCATCTGGGGAGTGAACCAGCAGATGGAAGACCTCTCCTCTCTCTCTCTCTCTCTCTCTCTCTCTCTCTGCCTCTGCTTCTCTCTAACTCTGCCTTTCAAAGAAATAAATACATTTTTTTAAAAAAGACCTATAAATGGCCAACAAGTATATGGAAATATGCTCAATATCACTATTCACCAATGAAATACAAATTTCAAACTACTAGAAGATGTCATCTCAAACCTGCTAAAATATGTATTATTTAAAAACAAAAAGATAACAAGTGTTAGTGAGGATGTGAGGAAAAGTTATCCTTGTACACTGTAGGTGGGGAGATATATATATATATATAAGTGGGGAGGGAGGGAGGGGAAGGGAGGGGGGAGATGGAAGGGGGGAGAGGGAGGGAGAAGGAGAGAGGGAGAGGGTGAGAGAGGGAGGGAGGTAAAGAGGCAGAGAGGGGGAGAGGGAGAGAGAAGGAGAGGGAGCGAGGGGGATAGGGGGAGAGAGGAGAGGGGGAGAGGGGGAGAGGGAGGGGGAGGAGGAAGAGAGAGAGAGAGAAAAAGAGGTGGAGGGAGAGGGAGAGAGGGAAAAAATACAGGAAAAAAATAGAAAGTTCCCTGAAAATATTAAACATAGGAATACTGTGTGACAAGCACTGCCACTTGTGGGTGTACATACAAAGGATGGGAGTCAGAATGTCAAAGAGATGTCTGCACTCTTGTGTTCATTGCACCATTATTCACTGTATTCAAAATTGGGAATCAACCTTAATGCCATAAACAATATAGAAATTGTGTTAAATATGTACAATGAAATATTTTCACCCTATAAAAGAAGGACATCCTGCCATATGGAAAAACTTGGATGAACCTAGAAGGCATTAGCTTTAGTGAAATGAGACCAACACCTAAGATAAATCCAGTATGACCTCACCTATGCATGGAATCTAATACCGTCAAACTCATAGAAACAGAGAGTAGGAGGGTGACTGCCAGGGGCTAGAAGCAGGGAGAAATGAGCTGAGGATGATTAAAAGACAGAAAATTTGATTACACTAGATAAGTGAATTCTGAAGATCTACTGGACACAGTGCATATAGAGAATATTGTATTATATACTTAAAACTTGCTAAGAGATTGGGCTTTATATGAAGTGTTCTTGCAAAAATAATAATGAAGAGGGCAGGAAGAAACTTTGGGAGGTGGTAGGTATGTTTATGGCCTGGATGTTGGTGATAATTTCACAGTTGTATATTATCCCCCAAACTCATCACTGTGTATACATTAAAAATTTTCAATGCTACAATTAATGTCTTTAAAAATAATTTTTTTAAAATTAACAACTGTATTTTCAACCAAGTTTAAGATATATATGTATATGTATTCAGGTGCAAAAAGATAGTTTGCATTTTTATTCAGTCATTTCATGATCAAATGAAAATCAAAAATGATGTTGACAAACTAAAATTTCACAATGGAATAAATTTATTTCTTTTTTTAATAAAATAAATTTCTAAGAATTAAAATCATAGAACTTAATTCACTGAGTTGAATGCAGTTGCACATCCAATTACACATTTTACATGTACATTAAAACATATGCAAATAAAAAGCATGAAGCAAAGCATATTATTCATAATTTACTCATAAATTAAAGTACATTGTGCAACGCAACCTACAGATTGCATACAGTAAATGGTAGGAAATTATCACATGTGAAAATTGAGGGCTTCAGTATAAAGTGGTATTTAGAAGGAAGCTGAAACTTTAAAATGCATGCATTAAAAAGAATTATGTAGAATGAATGATATGGTAAACTTAAGAAAGATAGAAATGAGGATATAAAAATAAATATAAGTGAAGTAAAATAAAGAAAATTTGAGAATGAAAAAAGTAGGGGCCAGTACTGTGGTATGGCTGGTAAAGTGCCTGCATCCCACATAGCTGCCAAGTTCATGTCCTGGCTTCTCCACTTTCAAAGAAAACGGAGAACAAACCAAAAGTGTTTTTTTTATTAAAAAACACGATCCTTTCCCCTCTTCTATCCCAACAAATCAACATCCTGTAAAAGTGCTAAAGGAAAAAATAGAAGAGGATTGCAGAAAAATAATCTGAAGTAATTCAAGGTACAGAAGTGCATACAAAATAAAGATTTTTAAGAATGACTGGAGAATAACAAAACACAATAGTGTCATGGGGGGCAGGCATTTGGTACAGTGGCTAAAACGCTACTGGAACGACTGGGGATGCTCGTATGCCACGTTGGAGTGCTCAGGTTTGAGTCAAAGCTTTGCTTTTGATTCTGCTTCTTGCTAATGCATATTCTTGGGAAGCAGCAGATGAGGATTCAAACACTACAGTGCCTGCAACCCAGGTGGGCAACTCAGATTCAGTTTTCAGCTCTGGACTCAGTCCGGCCCACTCCTGGCTGTTGTGGGCATTCGGCAAGTAAACCAGTGGATAAAAGATCTGTGTGTGTGTAACTCTCTCTCTCTCTCTCTTCTCTCCATCTCCCTCCCTCTCCCTTTCTGACTCTCATTCTGTCTCTCATTGTCTGCCTTTAAAACAAATAAAACATAAATAAATAAAAAGTTTAAAAGAATGTCAATACATGTGTATTACTAAAACAAACTCAGGAAAGAATGAAAATTCTGAATGAGTAAAAGAATAAATGTCATCAAATTTGTATCAGAATCATCCATACAAAAAGACCACTAGATGGCTTTACTCAAAAGTTTGAGAAAACCTTCAAAATAACCAATAAATCCTGTGTTGTGCACACTATTTAAAGAGTTAATAAAACAGCATTCAGAAGAAAACATTTATGAGATTAATATAAACTGAATACTTTATTTGAAAAGGACAATTTGAAAAACATGAATTCACCTCACCTATGGAATATACTCAACATTAAATTCAGAAACTTAAAAAATTGAAAAGATGTTTAATATTAGAAATTTTAATATATTAAACACCACAATGATGGATAAAATACTGATAATCTTAAGACAGCCTCAACATTTATTTATCTCATACCCATATATCCATCTATGTAGTAATGTATCAATGTCTCTTTATGTTGAATACCAACTAAGATAAGGATATTATATGATACTTGTTTGATACAATTGTTATAAAACACAGAAAGGAAGGAAAGAAAGCAGGCAAGCATGTAGAGTGGTTGGAAGGGAAGGGAGGGCAGAAGGGGGTATAATTATATTCTTATACTTGTATCTATGAACTACACTAAATCTGTTCTCTTTGTAGTGATATTACATTAACAGGAAAAAATAAAGCATTAAAAACTCTATGGCAATATTTCCTCTATGTAATTGTTAATAAATCTAATTGCAAAGGACAGAGTAGAGACATTCTTGCTAAAATTAGGACCAAGATACTACTTTTTCATATCACTGCCTATGTAACAAGACAAAAATAAAATGGGAGACTTAAAGTGTTGAAAATACAAAGAGACAAACATACCATAATTTACAGAAGAATATCTCCAAAGAAATAATCTAAAAGCTCTGGCAAACTATGAGGACAGAGTTTGATGGGGATGCTTGACACAAGGTTAAGATAAAATATATTGCATTTTCTTTTTAATGAAAATCTTATAAAAACTTCAAAAAATAAACACATATGAGTATACTTGTACCCCTCACCGCTGATAAGATATAAAGCACCAATGATATTCTTGAATCTCTGTGTGTGTACTTTCCTGATCACTTCAAGATTCTTTCCTAATGAAAGAAGCACTTAATTTGGGAAGGGACTGTTATATTCACACTTTTTTAATTTATGAGATAATATTTTAAATGTACATTACAGTCAAAGGCTCAATGCTCCACAATAAAGAGTTCACCAATTAAAAAGTAAAAAGACCATAGTTTCTCTGGAATACAGGCAAAGGCTATAAACAGTTATCAGATGAAAAGATGTTAAACTGCTCTCACATGAACTAAATTTTAAAATAGTCACATATCATTAAACCTATAGTAGTTATACTTTCAAACAATTTGTTTGACTATATTTGTGGCAAAACTGATATAAGGCATTTTAAAAATTTTAATGTTTACTTTTCATCTTAAATATATTCTTTTATTTTGTTAGTAAGAAAATTGTTGCACAGGAAAATGCTTTTTATCTTCATTGTCTTCTGTTTTCTATGGTCATCCATACAACTGTGCACTAATGCTAGTTTTATTGCTTTTTGGCATTTCATTGTAGGAAGGTATTACAATATTTTAATATATTTTAATTATTATTTTTATTTATGTGAAGGAGAAAGAGAATAATAATTCTAATTCTCTGATTCATACCCAAATGCTCACAATGGCAAGGGCATTGTTGGGGCCAGAGCCAGGAAGTAGGAACTCAAAGTCTCCCACAGGGGTGACAGGAACCCAAGTACTCTGGCCACCAACACTGCCTCCCAAGATGTGCTGTGACAGGAAGCTGGAGTCAGGAGCCAGAGCTGAGTCTTGAACCTGGGCACTGTGATGTAAAACATTGTCATTTTAGCTGGCAGCTCCTATTTTTGGATTTTCATGATGAATATTTTAATTTGTTTCAATGGTTTTGTAATGAAAAACAGTTTCACATACTGATGCCAAGCTTGGTGAAATAGGGTTCTTGTAGAGTTTATCCATTAGGTAGAATTGATGAGTCATAGGTGATGTGCATCTTCAACTGAAAGTACGTTGATCATCTTTTTTGATAATTGCATCACAATTCCTTTATATTGTGCAGCTTAGACTTACCACAACTCTATGTTTCTGAGCTTTATCTCCTCAGTTTAAATATCTGAATTGGTATATACATATTTTGTATTTTTCTTGGTAGTTAGCACAGTGCTGAGCTATAGAATTCAGTTCTGGTTGCTAATTCTTCCATTCTTTGGCTAGACGGGTCATACTATTTTCAACTAATGAAATTAAATATTACTTGACAGATTCTTCCATGCTTTACATAGCTGGGCAGTTATTCAGTATGATGATAAATGATAGGAGAAATTACTGCATGACTTGTTGATGAAATAGTAGTATTATGACAATAGGAGAGGAACACATATTATTGAAAAATGTTCCAAGTTACATATTACACATTTGACATAAAGGGAAAATAAAACAAGGTGTGACATTCCGAGATTTTAAATCTGTAGACTATGTATGATTATGGATATAAATATAACAAGATGTGCTTTCAAATCTTCACAAAAGATAGACCTTTAATACAACAAATGAGTTCTGTGACTCTGGGTTGCTGGGTGTCATAACATGGTTCAGAATATAGCTATTATTGCTGTCTGAAGTAAATAAAATTAAAACAGCTGTTTGCTATCAGACCTGATTGGAGATTGTTTCCACTATTTTGTTCCAAGCAGTTGAAAGAACTCATTGTATCATCTGTGACATCTGCTATTATAAGAAGTAGCATCTGGGTGGATGATCACTGATCTGGTATAATTACATGAAAAAATGGCAATTTTTTTTTCATCTGACTAGCATCAGTGACTTGGGATGTTAGAAATCTGACGTATTTTTAAATATATATTTTACAAAATACATGAGTACAAAATCATTATGCATTTTAAGCTGTGCTTTCCACTTGGACCTAAACTGGAGAGTATTTTAAAAGAGATCTTGTTCCTTATGTAACTGAATGATGTAGAATCATAAAGGGAATTTCCTAAAGAGATTCTTAGATAGCCTCTCCTACTTCCTAAGATTCAATCGTTCTAGTTTTGTGTCATTGCTTCTTTGCTTACCTATGCCAAGTTTTTGAAATCTCACTGATCATCACATACTTGGTATAACAATTATGTAATACTTTCTCATAATCCTTCGTGTATGTCATATCAATTCTGCATCCAAAATGTATCTTGACTCTCTTTCTATCTGCATCTCTCATGCCTAATCTCAGATATTCGACTCAGAAACTTTTTTTTCCAGTCACTATATTAACGATTACCCCAGACAGAACCCTTCTTTGTTTTCAGCTAGAGATAATAGAAATCAATGGTCAACTTCTCAAGCAATTAGAAAATTATCTTCTTATAAAATGTGCAGAGTTAGTGCAACTCTGGGTTAGGGCTGATAATTCAGGAATCCCAGGCTATCAAGGACTATCCTTTGTTTATGAATTCAGTTATGTGTTCACTCAGCAAATACATACTGAGCTCCTTGTAGTATTGGCTTTCATCTAAATACTTGATGTACATTGTGAACAACAAAGTCATGGATCTCTGCCATGTGAACACTATATTCCCTTTGTAAGTAGAAGATGAATAATGAACAATATCAACCTTAAGAAGTAAGCAACTTATCATGTTATAAGGTAATAAAAGTGAGAAGGAAAAATAATCAAAAAAAGATGATTGAGCATTGACAGCATGGAGATTGAGATTTTACATAAGAACAACCAGAACGAAGGTAATATCTGAGCAAAGTTTTTAATGGAATAAGGAGGTTTTCCATTCAGATACTTGGAGACAACAATCTGAACAGAAGAAACAACTAAAGCAAAAATTTCCAAGGAGCATGTACCTGGAAAGTTAGGAAGACTGTAAAGATGCTGCAGAATCTAGATCCAAGTGAACAATGAATACAGAAGGCAGTGGAACCTGAACCAAAGCTTTGGAGACAACTTTAATTATATTTTATATAGTTTGTAACATGGAGTAATTGCCAGTGTTAGAGGAATGGTGTAAAACGGCTGTTTAAAGGATTGCACTGTTTGAAGTTGCGATGACAGACTACGGGAGCGTAGCAAGGGTATAGGCAGTACTGCAGTAAGCCAGCAAAAACGACGGGGCTCAAAGAGGAGGCTGCTGCTGGTAGAGAAGCCATTGGAATGAGGATGTATTTTAAAGGTGGGCTCGACAAGCTTTTCCAAGAAGAATATTTTTGAGGAATGGAAACATAAGAATGACTCTAGCATCTTACATTTTTATTAATGACTTTGAGCATTTAAGATCTTAAGAGTTAAGGATGGCCCTGAACAAACACCATGATTAAATAAAGAGCATACACTGGTACTCCATTACTCTGTTCTTCCCAAAATACTTCTCCAAACTGAATAAATATTATTTTTATTTTAGAAAATAAATCAACTACTCAAGGATCATCCACAAGTCAGTACTGAGTTCATAATTATTAATAAAATTCATACATTAGGGTTTAAACACATGAGTACATTAGGACATTAAATATAAATGGAGACCCTCCTCAGTCAAGCCATCTACACCCTTGTTTGCAAGTTTGATTACTAAAAAAAATACTTTATGACAGTTTATGTATTCTATTGTTCTGGATATTTGATGTAGATTTTTTTTTGAGAAAACTATGCTACAAACACTTTGTAGAGTACATTTATTTACAAAATATTTAAATTACCAGTGCCTCTTTTACACCTTGAATTTCCTTTTCAGTTACATAGCTTTTCAAAAATCCAAGTTTTATTATGAGTTTTTAAATATTTTTCTTCCCTACCACAATTTAATTAAAATTCTTATATTTTCCACAGAATTAAAAATAATTTTTCCAGATTTTCTGTACAGTGGTAATCCATGTACATTCTTCTTTATGTAATACATTTTTTTTTTTGACAGGCAGAGTGGACAGTGAGAGAGAGAGACAGAGAGAAAGGTCTTCCTTTGCCGTTGGTTCACCCTCCAATGGCCACCGCGGCCGGCATGCTGCGGCCGGCGCATCGCGCTGATCCGAAGGCAGGAGCCAGGTGTTTCTCCTGGTCTCCCATGGGGTGCAGGGCCCAAGCACTTGGGCCATCCTCCACTGCACTTGCGGGCCACAGCAGAGAGCTGGCCTGGAAGAGGGGCAACCGGGACAGAATCCGGCGCCCCGACCGGGACTGAACCCGGTGTGCCGGTGCCGTGCCGGCACCACAAGGCGGAGGATTAGCCTAGTGAGCCACGGTGCTGGCCTATGTAATACAATTTTATAGAGAGAATTATATGATTAATGAATCAGTACATTGTTATACACTTGCATATATCTTCTGGAAACTATGTCTTTAGGGGACAAGTATATGTTATTTACTTTTTAAAGTTTTACTTATTTTAACGCAGAGAGACACACACACACAGACAGGCAGAGAGAGAAAGAGAGCACATTTCCATCAGCTAATTCACTTCCTGACTGCCCACAATGACCCCAGCTGAAGCCCAGGCTGGGAGCTGGGGACTCAGTCCAGGGTTCCTGCTTGGGTGGCAAAAACTCAATCAGCTGAGCCATCACGGCTGCCTACGAAGGTCGGCCATAGAAGGAATATGGAGTCAGGAGTCAGAAATGGGTATCAAACCAAGCAGTTACATCACATGGGTGTGTTAACCAGCACCTTCACTGCTAGGCCAAATGCTGGCAGCTAAACTTTTATTCTGGATTCTTTCTTCTCAGATTACTACTTCGCATATATTTTTAAATTTTTAGAAATTATTTGTATTTTTAATATAATTTGCTACCCGAACAAAAACACAACATTCCTGCTACAGTGTCCCACCTGAAACATGGTTCCAATCATGATCATACTTTTATGCCCAGGACTCAGTTCCTGGACTAGGAGATTCAGATTCTGATAGGTCAGAGAAAAGCTCACAGCTGTTTATAGGGCTATGCCTCCTTTATTCACAGTGACCATGAGAAATACACAGGATAGCCACTAGCCTGTGATGGCAGTCAGGCCAAAGGAGGTATCTGCCTTTGTGTCCATGGCAGCCATTGGACACACAGAGAGACATCTACAGACATCTACACAACTGCACATCCACCAATGGCTACAAACATCCATCTACAGTCATTGGCTTATCTGGGCTTACAGACAACAGTGGCCCAGAGCCAAATGGTTACATAACAGAGTTGCAGTCAGCTAGCCAAGCAGATGAGCCTTTTGGTTACCATGACCCCAGTTGCACAGGGGCACGGAAGAGGGAGCAGAAAGGCGTGGGAACTTATTTCAAAACCTTCCCAATGGGGGCAACGCCGTGGCTCAGTAGGTTAATCCTCCGCCTGCGGTGCCAGCATCCCTTATGGGTGCCAGTTCTAGTCTCGGCTGCTCCTCTTCCAATCCAGCTCTCTGCCGTAGCCTGGGAAAGCAGTAGAAGATGGCCCAAGTGCTTGGGCCACTGCACCCGCATGGGAGACTGGGAGGAAGCACCTGGCTCCTGGCTTCAGATCCGCACAGCTCCGGCCATTGCGGCCATTTGGGGAGTGAACCAACAGAAGGAAGACCTTTCTCTCTGTTCTTCCCTCTGTATGTAACTCTACCTTTCATAAAAACATGAAATCTTAAAAAAAAAAAAAAAAAAACCATCCCAATATACTTTTCTGGAATCCTACAATGATTATATCAATGACAACAAAAATTGTCCTTTTTCTTGGGATGTCAAACCATGCCTACCAATTTAGTGTGTTTCCATTCACTTTTTCCGCCTTACCTTACTTTTAACTCTGATCACCACATTTGGTTCATCCTTGTAAAAGTACTAGACAATATCCAATCTCACTATGTTCCACAACATGCCTGTGCTCTAGCTATTATTTCTTCTGTTCTTCCCTTCACTCCACGATTTCTACCACTTCATATCTTTCATTTGTTACTGTTCATGTCTCCCCTTCTTAAAAACTTTTCCTTTGATAAATCTGGTTGATGCCTCTATCATAACACTTTCCATTCTGTACTAGAGTGCACAAGAGTAGGTGGGAAACATCCATTTGAAAAGTGGGATATGACCTAAGCACCTCAGGAGGAGATGATCATGTAATACAAGGGATGTGAGGTACAAAGTAACAGAAAATAGTGGTGGGGCCAGCACCGCGGCTCAATAGGCTAATCCTCCGCCTGTGGCACCGGCACACCGGATTCTGTCCCGGTTGCCCCTCTTCCAGGCCAGCTCTCTGCTGTGGCCAGGGAGTGCAGTGGAGGATGGCCCAAGTCCTTGGGCCCTGCACACCATGGGAGACCAGGATAAGCACCTGGCTCCTGGCTTCGGATCAGCACGGTGCGCCGGCCGCAGCGGCCATTGGAGGGTGAACCAATGGCAAAGGAAGACCTTTCTCTCTGTCTCTCTCTCCTCTCTCTCTCTCTCACTGTCCACTCTGCCTGTCAAAAAAAAAAAAAAAAAAAAAAAAAAAGAAAAGAAAATAGTTGTGGAGACTAATTAGCATTGATTACAATTGGAAGGTAGGTAACATAGTGCATTTTCTTCAACTAACAATTTTGCCTTCAATGTTTTAAAACTATTTTAATCACTACCTACACACTCAGAGGTTGTCCTACCTTCCTTTCTTTTAAATCTTCCAATTTTCTTAATAACTTAATACGTGGTCCTCTAATTCAGTCCATATCCTGAAGTCATGAAATTCCAGCTGAAACAATTCCTATTTTTTTCATAAATTCTTGTTTGTTATAACAGATATTTTACCACGGAAAGAGACTCTATAGAGGACTATAAAACCAACTTGTTGGTGCCCTTATGAATAAGCTGCATAGCTTACTTGGGGGCAAATGTTTAATTTATTTCTTCACACTATTATTTGTCTTCTGTTCTGCCTTAATTTGACTTTTCATAGATCAAAGCTGAACTTAGCCTTCTCTGGCTTGTTCTTTCTCCTGTTTCTAGAAAGGAATGGAAAAGAGAAAAGACAGGACAGCTGTGACATCTTGATAAAGGAGATTTCAGGGTTTAACAAACTAGCATGTCATCAATAAATGCATTAGGGTTTGAGCGCCAGGCTTTCCAAGCAAACACTCTAATAAGTAGATGGTTCTGACTGTGCAACTATTTTAAACACTTACTCCATTTAACTTTGGCAATTTGCTTGAGACAGGTTGGTATCACTCTTTTCTGTGGCATCTTCAAAAACGGTCAAGTAATTTATTATAAACTTTTTTTCCAAGACAGTAAAATAAAGGTATATACACATTTGTCATTTAAGTCAACCTGCTTGTTTATGCTAGATTCATGCTTGTGTAATTTGTTATTTATAATAATCCTTTAAATAACATGTGTTGTCATCTCCTTAGGGCCAGTCCCTTCAGGACTCTGATAGTTCCATGCTTCTGTGTGACCTCACACCTCTCCTTCCAGATTTAATTTTATCTTTTACTGATCCTTCTCCAGCCTAAGCTGGGCCTTCTCTGTCTATATCCCCCTAACATCTCCTTCGTAACGGCTACACTGAACTACGATTGCCACATTTTGATGGAGGCAATTGCCTTTATGGGCTCATTTCCAATATAGGGTGGAAGGGCAGGTAGTCCTTTGAAAAAGTAAAGGCAGATTTTTGTAATTATATTCATTTTTAACTACCTTATTGCCTAGATTTTTCTTTCAGGAGATTAAATAAAGATTTGAGTTTAAGCATAAATTCAGAAAATAGCACTAGAGAAAGGAGTATAAATACAACTTTCTGTTTCATGTGAAGTGAAATTTATGTACCAAGAGAAAAAATGTAGTGTTTAATCTGGAGATATCTACTATAATTTCCTGCTTGTGTTTAACTTACATTCTTGTGGGAAGCTTACTACTATATGAATATCTGAGACACAGAAAACACCAAGCAAATATTAGAATGATTGACGTTGGTGTAATAAAATGCATTATGCGCCAAGAACCAGTCACTTGATTAACTTAAAAATAGGAATAAATGGCAATAGGAATTCTAGAGAGATTGGCAAATAGATTAATCTCTCCTGCAAGGGAGAAACAAAATGCCATGATTTACAATGCCTTTTTATTTGTTTAAAGTGATCATTCACTTGGATTCTTCCTTAGAAATGAAGCAAATTTCCAATATTCAGAGCAGAGAAAATTTTCAGATTGAGAAGTTAGAAAGCACTGAATTCTTTACATGCCTCAGAGCACTCCAGTTCCGAGCATTTCATTAACAGCTCCACTTACATGACAACTGCTTGTGTCAGGCAGTGCAGTAGGCATACTTTACATTGATGAGAGATCTTTAAAAAGTTCATCAAAAACGGGATGATGAAAAAACTGTGCATGAATTTCAAACTTTGAGTGCTAAATACATGTAACCCCATTTTCCCTAAGATTTTTGGAGTATTCTTACATTATTCCATTTAATGTTTATAATAATTCTGTAAGACTACAATTAAGACAATTAAGGTTGAGAAAATTTAAGTGTCTTTTTCAAATTGCCTTGAAGTGATATAGTCAGTATACAGTGCCTGGGTAAGTCCGAAGTTTATAGTATCATTGAATTCAGTCTATGATGAGGAAGAAATGAGAATGTGTACAAACAATTTCGAGGACATTGTCAATTATATTTCCAGAAAGGTAGTAGTAAATTGTGTTTGAGAAGTCAAAATCTCCATACCCTGGTCTAGACTGGATATCTCAATATTATATTATTGCTAATTACTCCTAGTTTATGAAATAGCTATTGTATTTTTAAGTGTTGACAAATGCAAAGATAAAAACAATGTAAGAACATCACTGTCATAAATCTAGTTGAATTCATAAAATAAAAAAGTAGTATGTGGATGTAGTTATAAAATTCAAATAACACAAAATGTATTGGACATAAAATCACACAAAAGTGTCTTTCTCCAGCTCCCCAAGTTCCTCATCCTCAGAATAATTGCTTTAAGCATTCTCTGTCATTCTTTTCCAACAGCCAGGCCCGGCCAAAGCCTGAATCCAGCAACTTCTTCCTGCTCTCTGACATGGGTCTTAGGGGCCCAAGCACTTGGGTCATCTTCCTCTACTTTCTCAGGCACATTAGCAGGGAGCTGGATAAGAAGTAGGATAGCAGGGACTAGAATCTGTCCTCCAATGTGGGGTGTTGGCTTCACAAGTGGTAATCTATACTGTCATGCATCACCAGCCCCAGGAGCCAGGTGCTTCTTCCTGGTCTCCCATGCGGGTGCAGGGCCCAAGCACTTGGGTCATCCTCCACTGCACTCCTGGGCCACAGCAGAGAGCTGGCGTAGAAGAGGAGCAACCGGTACTAGAACCTGGTGCCCATATGGGATGCTGGCACTGCAGGCGGAGGATTAGCCTAGTGAGCCACAGCGCCGGCCCCTTTTTCAATAGTTATAACTTTACTGATCGACATACAATACTGCATGAACAACTTTGAACATTTTTTCCAGCCAATGTAGATAAGTAATTTCTCAAGAGAAGGTCCTAGTTTTGAGAATATTAGAAGATAGTCATGAGATTTAAAAAAAAAAGAATATACACTCATTAAATAAGAGATAGATTATCCACTATTCTTATAAAAATATTTTGCAATAAACTGTTGCTCAACAGCATGTGAGAATGCTAGCTTTTGAACAGCCCAGCCAGCCCTGGGTATCTTCAAAGAACTTACTATTTATCAAACTGAGAGACATAGAGGGTGGACATCTTTTCGTGTGTGAGTTCAATATTTATAATTAACTGTTCAATGTAAACTTTTTAAGGTTTTTTATTTACTTATTTGAGAGAGTTTCAGAGAGGGAAAGACAGAAAGGTCTTCCATCTACTGGTTCACTCCCCAGATGGCTGCAATGGCTGGAGCTGAGCTGATTGAAGACAGGAGACCTCTGGGTCACCCATGTGGGGACAGGGGCCCCAGGACGTGGGCCATCTTCCATTACCTTCCCAGGCCACAGCAGAGAGCTGGAGAGGGAGAGGAGCAGACAAGACATGAACCAGTGTCATACAGGTTGCTGGCTTCACAGGTGGAGGCTTAGCTCACTATACTACAGTCTGGCCCCAAAAACTAGTTTTAATACTGTGAGGGCTGTGTGCTTCCCTAGGCCAGTTCACCACATTGTATCACTCCTGTCCATCTTAAGACTCAAACTTGATTCCTCCCTTCTATACATCTCACACAATCAATCATTTCTGTTAGCCCTACTTTCAAAATATACCCAGAATCAAATCATTTCCTGTGACTCCCCCCATCATGTCTCAGTTGGACTACGGTGACATCCTCCAACTTGTCTACTCTTCACAGATTAGCTAGGGTGGCAGTTTTAAAGCACAAAGTCAGCACATCCTTCTGCAAAAATCGCATTCAAAGAAAGAGGTAAAATCTCTAAGTGCGGCAAAGGCCCTGAGGCATCTGGACCTTGGCTGTCCTGCCTTCATGTCCACTCCCTTTCCACCAGCTGCCTGCCTTCCTCACGTTAGGCGGCAGCCCCCAGTCCAGCCTCCAGCTGAGGGCTTTCCCTTGACTGGAATGTTCCCTGATATCAGCCCCACTTCTTTTACTCTTTCCAAGCACCCGTCCCCCACAGGACACACTTCCTCTGCTGTGTCATTTTGTTTAACACTTGGACAACACCTGAACACTATGCATTATGTACTCCTCAGAAGAATACATTTTAATCTTCAAAAAGCAAGCCATAAGAACTCTTAAAAAATGTTGCCAACAAATGCATGGATGGTGCCTGTAAACTACTTAGAAATAAATCCTTAAGAGGTTACCTATTTGTAATGCATTCTCCACTTGCTGATTATTCAATGGCCTCCTTTTCCCCACTGATTTGAAAATGTGACTTTTGTTTCTTACTGCATTTGCACACATATAGAATACTGTTTGGAGAACACTTTATTTTTAGTGAAATTCCCATGTAAATCTAGATTTGGGAGGTCATACCTTTTACTCACTGGCAAATTTCCCTTCAGATCGATCAGCATGCAACTTTAATAAATATCTGAGCAGGACTGTGTTCCCAAGCCACTCCCAACACTCACTAATTTAATGTAAAAAGCCTTTTATATTTGTTTATGTGGGTGTGTGATTATTTAAGACTTGGGTTCATATACATGTGTGTATGTATATGTGTGTGCATATATGTGAAAATTTATATACAAATATTTATTTTACTTTGTTCTCAAAGATAAGTGTTATCTCTTTGTTCTATTTTATAAATACAATTTAATATCTCTTTGATCCATTTTATAAATACAATTTAATTTTACATATGAACTGGGCTTTTCAACCTCATGTTTTTTAATCAATTTTATTTTAACAAGATTTATAGATTTGATGGATTCGAAATTTTCACATTATTATAAAATGTGAATTTAATTATTACTTTGTTAAAAGAATTATAAGAGGATACAAAATTTGTGCAATGTTTAAATAGCTTAATATGATGATAGGTAAAATCAACATAATAATGTTATAAAATAAATGTAAAATGTGTCATTAAAATCTGGGGCATTCACTCCATTCAAAGTATTTGTCCTGCTGAAATTCTAAACTTTCTAAAATTTCACATTGAAGGTAACACATTTGATTTAAATCTCTTTTAGTTTTAAGAATATAGCTTTTCAGATACTTTTCTATATAGGAATGCTGAAATCTTGCCATTGTCTTCCATGATGTATCTCTTTATTAATTTTTCTCTGTAAATGCAACACCTTTTGATTCTGTTTGTCTTAAGTTGTTTTTCAGTCTCCCAGGCTTTCTTCACAGAATTTTTCACTTGGTCAGTAGGCTTCGCTCTCTCCTTCAGGGCATCAAGTATCCATACAGCTCAGATAACATTCATTATGATTATCTTTTTTAGTTTCCTTTAGCTGATTTAAAATGCATTTTTGAGTTCCTGCTCTGTCTTTCATGATGTAAGCCATAGTATTTTCATATATCTTAAAATTTGATATTAAATATCTCCTAATCATAATTGCACCCTCCTCCTGTCTACTTTACGGGATACATAAAAGGTGTTTAGACTTTCTCCTGTTACTTGGACTAAGTCTTCCTTACAGAGGTAATTGCCAAAGTTTCAGAACTGTTCTTAATAATGAAACTTTTCATGTATTTATGGACAGATAAATTTCCAGTGTGGTGTGACTTCCTACTCATGTGTATTAATGTAAATCAACAGGAGAAGCTATTTGCATTGTAGCTATTTTATTTGTCTTTCCTGGATGTCGGTAACCTGGATCACAGTGAGGACATGCAAGATTTTTAAGCCGGTTGCAGGGCTGGTGGCCCAGGAGTGGTCACTCTCTGTATTAGTTGCAGAAAGCTCATTCTAGTAGGGGCCATCTCGCTTTCTGTGACCCACAGCAGGTCCTCACATGAGCTGCATGTCTTCCTTCTGCACACTCATCCCCTGGGAAACTAAACTTGGTCTAACATGGGGGCTAGGTACTTCACAGCACCCTTCCATATGCAGCCTCACAGTCTGATCGTGTACCTTCTTCTCTGAGCTTGGTTAGTTCACCACTTTGGTTACAGTCTTCCGTTGGTTTGCTCCCCAAGTGGCCACAACGGCCAGAGCTACACCGATCTGAAGCCAGGAGCCAGGTGCTTCCTCCTGGTCTCCCATGCGGGTGCAGGGCCCAAGCACTTGGGCCATCCTCCACTGCACTCCCAGGCCACAGAGAGCTGGACTGAAAGAGAAGCAACCGGGACAGAACCGGCGCCCCAACAGGGACTGGACCCCGGGGTGCTGGCACCGCAGGTGGAGGATTAGCCAAGTGAGCCATGGCGCTGGCCCTCAGTACTTCTTTCGATGTAATTCTACCTGTATTTCTACCCACCCGTGGGTGATATTAATTTCAATATTCCAGTTTTTGACAGAAAAAAAGCTTATTTTCAATTTTTAATACACATGTTGTTTTGAAAGGATTTTATGAACACAATCAGTTAAGTATCAAAGTTCAAATAGTATCTTTAAACAAATTGCAAATTTCTTAAAATTTAATGTATCTAAAAATGACACCCCCTTTAATTTAAAGATTTATTTATCTGTTTGAAAGGCAGAGTTACACACAGAGGGAAGGAGAGTCAAAGAGAGAGAGAGAGAGAGGCCACTCCCAAATTGACTGCAACAGCCAGAGCTGTGCCAATCCAAAGTCAGGAGCCAGGAGCTTCCTCCAGGTCTCCCACATGGGTGCAGGACTTGGGTCATCTTCTACTACTTTCTCAGGCCAAAGCAGAGAGCTGGATCAGAAGTGGAGCAGCCCATAAGGCTGCAGCTTAACCCGCAACACCACAACACCAGCCCCATTCCTTATAATTAAATCAAAATATTCTTTTGTGTGCCATCACTTTCATTAAAATAATAATTAAAGGTGATTTTTTTTGTACTTGCATAGGAACATGCATTAAATGAAGAGTCAATGTGTTTGTATGTCAGATCTGGGGCAATAGATATAAATGAGTCAGGTACTTTTTCAAAAATGCATATAAGGTATCACACCAGTAACATAAAACCTGTCAATGGTTTGCCATCATCTTCCTCCAAGCTACTTATCTTGAATCCTTCTCCTTCCAGGATGGTAAGAAATAAGGTGTTGGGTTGAGTGTGGAGAACACGATGCTTCTAAGTATTTGAAAACAGGACAGTGGAACGGGTATAGCAAAGCCTTTGAAGAGTTGATCTTCCATTTCCTTTCCACTATAACCATGTTTGGAATAATGAGCAATTTATCTAACTTCTTGGATCCTCATTTTTCTATACTTTATATATAATATAAAATCATGAGAATATCTACATGTGAAATTTTGAAAACTAAAACAAGGAAGTTTAAAGCAGTGGCCAGACACTCTTCTTCAGAAGCTTTAAACTGATGGAATTGTGATTGATTGTTACTTCCTCTAATATTTCCTTCTCTCTTTTACCTCCTGCCTGTTGCTTAAGAGTAAAAATCCAACCGCTGAAAATGGTACAATTTACAAAGTAAAATTACAAAGTATGAGATGGAGTTATAACTAAAAATGTGCAATGACAATAGCAAAAAGGTACAGAGAAATGAGCAAATGATTCTTTGAATCATTTAATGTGGAATTTTCCTCTTTAGAGCAAATTTTAGCAGTTGGAACAAATAAGTTGTTTGAAAGAGCAGCTCAGCTGTCAGTGTCACTTTACATTTACATAATTCTGACAATTCTCTTCTTATTAATGAGATTTTTGACTGGCAACATCATTAAATTACATATGGCTATGATGCCACATATCTGGTTGCAAATGGTCTTGATTTCTAACAGATGAGTGCTCTAATTTGATACCAAATGAGATTTCCTTAGAGAACTCAACCACGGTGGTGCAAACTATCCAGAATGTTGCTGTTTCTTTATTCGTTCCTCAGATGATTCCAGAAAGTTCTGTGAAACTCTCTGTCACTGTGTGTTTTGGAAAGATTAATTATGTGTCTTTCCATATCAGGAAATACATGATAAGGAGACAGTATTTCCTCTAATATGTTTATGAGTCCTAACATCTTAAATATGTGATATATCAACACTAGCTTTTTTGATGGAAAACTCTATATAGTATGAGACATCCTTAACATGTAAGAATTTTTTTGGAATCCAGTTGTTTGAAACAAAATAATTTAAAATGTATTGCTCATTCTTTATGTTCTGGACACTGTACTAGTTTCTCTGATAACTACAAATATTGATAAAGCATGCAACAAGAAATCCTACATAATCAGAATATGAAAGCCTATAAAGTATTATTTCAAAATAGACTGCAATGGTTAACAATTGAGGGAATTAGTATCATAGAAACAAATAAATGGAGATGTTTGCTTTTTTAAATTATTTTGGAATAATTTTTGGTAAATTGGTATTAGATCTAATCTTTGAAGAGTTAAAACTATTGCCTGTGACTTCAGGATACAGAAAATGGAAGCTTAGAAGAGACTCAGTTAATAGCATAAGGGGAAGCCTATTAAATGAACAACACTGTAGCCACCCAGCTATCATATTTGCATTAAAATGGAGAATATTCACTGTATAATGATAAATAAGATAAACATAGGACCACTTTTCAAGATCACATTTTAGCCTAACTGTTGTACAAAATATATGTATCACCAATTTATCTATATAAGAGCAATGGCCAAATTCCAAAAACAAATACACCAAAATTATAAGAATATTTGATTTGTTTGGTGAAAAATTCTGATTTTCTTTTCTTTAAATTTATTTGACAGGTAGAGATATAGACATATATAGAGATATAGATTTATAGACAGTGAGAGAGAGAGAGAGACAGAGAGAAAGGTCTTCCTTCCATTGGTTCACTCCCCAAATGGCCACCATGGCCAGTGCTGCGCCGATTTGATGCCAGGAGCCAGGCGCTATTTCCTGGTCTCCCATGTGGGTGCAGGAGCCCAAGCACTTGGGCCATCCTCCCCTGCCCTCCCGGGCCACAGCAGAGAGCTGGACTGGAAGAGGAGCAACCGGGACTAGAACCCGGTGCCCATATGAGATGACAATGCCTCAGGTGGAGGTTTAACCAAGTGAGCCATGGTGCTGGCCCAAAAATTCTGATTTTCTATCAGAAATATCTAATTTAGGGCCTGGCATTTAACACTGTAGTTAAGACCCCAATCGGGATACCCTGGGATGCAGCAGGTGACTGCTCCAAGTACTTGAGTCATGCGTGTGGGAGACCGAGCCTGATTTCTAGGCTCCAAGCTTTGGCCTGGCCCAGCCCTGGCTAGGGCAAATATTTGAGGGAGTGAACCAGTGAATGGAAAATCAACCCCTCTCTTTCTCTCCCTCTTTCTAAGAAATAAAAATAAATAATAATTAATATATTTCTAATTGAATTCTGAATTTTTAGAAAACATTTGATATTTCATATGCTCCTGACTTTAATCAACTATATGCTGGTTAAGTTGGCAACTTGGGATAGTGTTTCAGAAGCATGTGAAAACATAAAATAAAGCACTATAGGCTCCAAATTTTAATAACTGGATGATTTCCTAAGGATAAGGTTTAGTGTATTAGAGAAAACGTTAGCAAATTGGGTCAAAAGAAACAAAATGCTGACAGATGGCAAAGGAGAACAAGAAAAGTCTTTTCAAGTATTTCAAACATAAAAGTAATTCAGAACAGGAAGCCCCAAGTCCATTAATAAATAAAGAGGCATATAAAATCTACAGCAATATCAAAATAGTCAGGCTGTTGGCTTGCTTTTAAGGTGGGAGCTTATCAGGAGTTGTTTTCCTTGACAATTAGGCAGCAATCACTCTTGCCATCTGAATTTAAAAGCTGCACAATGCTCACGGTAGTCAGCATAGGAATAAACACTTTGAACATTTAAGACTAAACGAATCACCATTTAGGTGGTACACAATCAGGAGCTCTGAAAATCAGACAATAAGTGGCACTGATAAAATTCTGTAAATTCATGAAGGGACCTGAACGGCACTTTCCATATTGCATAAATATCTGGGAATCTGGGATGATTACTAATAAATTGTAAGACATTACATTTTAGGTGTGATAAAAAATTAAAAAGATTGTAAATAGAATTTTCACAGAAGGGTGCATCAGCATTTTAGTCAATTACGCAAAAGAAAAATTTAAGTGAGTTTTGGTTTGAATCATAAGTAAATAAGGTTTTCTTTTTCTTTTTTTTTTTTTTGACAGGCAGAGTGGACAGTGAGAGAGAGAGACAGAGCCAGGAGGCAGGTGCTTCTTCTGGTCTCCCATGCAGGTGCAGGGCCCAAGGACCTGGGCCATCCTCCACTGCACTCCCGGGCCACAGCAGAGAGCTGGACTGAAAGAGGAGCAACTGGGACAGAATTAATAAATAAAGAATACTTCAGAACCATACCCATGTGTACATTGGTTCACCAAACTGAGTGTTCCTTCTCTATTCACTGTCATGAATTCGGATGCTTCCCCTAAATCCGGGAAACCACTTATTATTATTGAGACTGTCTGATTCAGATAAATTATTCTGCTATTGTATTTCACCTTGTAAATCACATCTGAAATCTTTTCAATACCTAAAAGCATTTTTGCAAAGACAGTTTAATGGACTATTTAACTTTGAGATAAATTAATAAAGAAGGTCTCTTTTTTTCCTATTTGTTTCAAATATTTACCCATGAAGGATGTGCATTGTTCTAAATCTGTGCCCTACTCAAACTCAAACTGTGTTAAAGCCAAGGGAACATGGCCAGGAGGAGACCGAATTGAGAAGAATTTCAGAAACCAAGTATTTTCCTATTTTGAAGACCAAGTATTTTCCTATTTTTAATTATGGTGATAAAAAAATTAACACTACAATTACAGTTTAACAGAACTTACAAAATACTTCTGAAAAGTTATCACAACTAAGAAGTACAGCAATCTTTAGAAATGAGACATCAAGTGTTTTCCTTACTGAAGAGCTATTTATGGAGTACATACTATATGCCTGTTCTAGCTTCGTAACACTTGACATCTAGCTTCTCTTTCACATTCATTTCTATATAATGCTATTATTTTGAGATAAATAAAAAGCATGATTTTGAGAAATATTGGACTATATTATAGTATTATATGGTATAACATATTAATTAGATGATCACTATGTTAAATTAATTCGAAAGACTAATTTCATAATAATATTAAATCTTCATATTCTGGAGTGGCAGATCACTGCATTTAGTCAGTCTTAGTCTTATAATCTTCAATTGCTTTTTCAGTTTTAAACATTCTACAGTTATCTTACACTTATTTTAGGTAAGTTGTTATTGCTAGCAATAGGGCAATATATATATGATATAGCTTCTGCAAGGCTTGCACAAAAATCCCATTATCCAGGTGCTGCTATCCACACACAGGAGAGGGAAAGGAAATGAAAAAGGGCTGACACTCTTGCAAGTTTTTGCTGTAACAACCCAAGAGAGGATGTTATCTGCTCTTGGCGAAGAACACATCCAACAACCCAGATCCAATACCCCGGGTATTGGGTACAAGAGCTGACCTTTTTGCAGGAGTACTTTCCAAAGCATTTTGGAACGCGGCTCCATGCTTTGCTCAGGTCTTGTCAGCTTTCTGCAGTTCAGCCCTTGCTTTGTGCGTGGTGATCATAGAGCCCCAATTCTTGTGTTTTTACAACCTTTATAAATGCATTTTATCAAGTGTGGAGCAATTGCTGCAGGCCTACTATATCTTCTCTCAGTGATATAGAGTTGGGATAATTTCATATTTATATTTCAATTTTTATTACTTTTGAAATACATTTGCATGAAAATGTTGAAGACAAATCCTAGATTTATATTATCCTATGTAGTGATTGGTGCTCATCTCATACGTGTGTTAGATTACTGACAGATACAGCTTTATTCATTGGTTGTCTTTCTCAGCTTCCCCAATCTGCTTTAATCTGGTTAAAAAAATATGTGACCACCAGTCAATATGTTTTCATTTCATATTTTTAAATTTTAATATCTACATTTTTCAGACTTTTATTTCCTTTTCTCTACCCACAACTTAAAATTTTCATTTAACATGATTTTTTTCTTAGAAGTCCAACAGTTTATTTGTACCCTTACTTTGTAAATAAAACAATTTTAAGAGTTAGGCATCATGGAGTTACATTAGCCTTGGAAAATGAGGAGTTTGACATACTGTTATTTCCATTCCAAAATAAGTGCATCTTGATTTGTATTAACCTATTAACAAATTCATATAATCAGTGTATCTTTTCTTACATATCTTCTCTTTATTTCTCTTCTACTTACATTGAGATTCACTATAACCATTTATGTACAAAATCATTTTATTCATTAAGTGATTGTAAAAAGTTAAAAGGGTTGGCACTGTGGTGTAGAGGGAAAAGCCACTGCCTGCAGTGCTGGCATCCCAAAGGGGCACCAGTTCAAAACCCCGCTGCTCCACTTCCTGTTCGGCTCTCTGCTATCGCCTGGGAAACCACTGGAAGATGGCCCAAGTGCCTGGGCCCCGACACCCATGTGGGAGACCAGAGGAAGCTCCTGGCTCCTGGCTTTGGATCAGCTCAGTTCTGGCTGTTGCACCATTTGGGAGTGAACCAGTGGATGGAAGACCTCCCTTTCTCTCTCTCTCTCTGCCTCTGCCTCTCTGTTAACTCTTTCAAATAAATAAATCTTTTAAAAAAATAGAGAACACAAAAGCAATTTTTTAAAAAAACTGAAAATATGTTCTTACCAAAAATCAGTAGTTCAATTTTTCAATATATTTTCTTTGTTTATATTTTATTAATATTAACTGGAATGAGATTATCTTGTCCTTTTAAAAATTAATACAGATGGTCCCTAACTTACAGTGATTTGATTTACTAATATTTGATTTTTTGATGGAATAAAACTGAGATTTATTCAATATGAATCATACTTAGAATTTTGAGTTTAGATTTCCTGGGCTAGCAATATTTGATATAATTTTCTCTTGAGATGCTGGGCAACAGCAGGAACCTGCAGCTCCATGTTACCCCCACCACCCCCAATACCACAAGTGGCTACAACCATCACTTTACAGTGTTCTGTTCCAAGAACTAGGAACTGTTCTACCTATGATGTTTGCTAGGTTATGTGTATTAAACGCATTTTTAAGAGTTTTTATTTATTTGTTTGAGAGTTCTAGCAACAGAGAGATGGACAGAGAGAGCAAGCTTCTATCCACAGTTCCTGTACCAAATGCCTGCAATGGCCAAGGTTGGACTAGGGCTGAAGCCAGAAGCTGGAAAAACCCAATCCAGGTCTCTCTGTGACTGACACTGACCCAGTTACTTGAGCCAGCACCACTGCCTTGCAAGTTCTGCACTGATGAGGAACCTAGAGCTGGGAGCTGGAGTTTGAATTTATCCCAGGTACTCGAATCTGGGATGTGACATCTTGCCATTAGGATGAATGCCCACTCCCTAAATGCATTTTTTATATTCTCAGTACATGATGGGTTTATCAACTTTTTCTCCTATAAGGGGAGCATCTATATTATGGGAAAAAAATTTGTCCAGAAGAAACACTTCGAGTTTCTTCCTTTGAAAAAGAACCAAAAGACTAAATATATATAATGCAATTAATCATATTTTTTGGTTCTTACAAAGAAATACCCCAAATTAAACTTTTCACAGAAATATAGGTAAGTTTTGAATAAAAACTCTAGTATTTTTCTTCTATATATATATATATATTTATATTTATTCAGAATAAACCTGGCTTGTCTTGTCAGCATTAAATGTCCCTATTGTTGACAGACGGATGTGCAAGACATTCAGGTCACTCCATAAGTTCTCTAGCAGCAATCTGAATTGGAAAGAACCTTTTATAAGAACAATATTCCTTGATATATAATATTTCCTATATAAAAGCTCAAGAAGTCTCTCCTAAAGTCAGTCTATCTGCTTAATTTTGTACTTTCAGCTTAAAACTCAATAATGTTTTGTGAGTAATCTCCTTGCTTATTTTCCTATTTCATATAATTGCTGAAGACCCAGTTACATCTCTTCTGAACATGGTTTGAAAGCACAGAAATATAGTCTGAAATCAAATTGAAAAAGTAATCTCTATAATTGTCTGCAAGTAAATTGTGTACCTTTTTAAAGCTACCATTCTTATTTGTGAAAATTGATGAAAATATTTAATCAGAATTGCAAAAACAATAGATATTTACTTAACTATTTTTTATTACTTTAAAATTTGTTACAGTTAATCTTAATATCAAGTTTAATTTTAACTAAAAACATACCATTAAATAAATAATAAAAAATATAAATTGTCAAGAAGTTAATAACTGTAACATAATTTATTATAATTGTGTTAGTCTCTCTTTTTCTCTCTTCCTCAATCTTTCTATCATTTGCTTTGTTATATGCCTATATATCTGATTTATATATTCAAACATACATTTATACAGTTGAGTGTGTAGTATACATACTATCCTCTATTACATTTCCAATATTAATATAGAAAAATATCTATAATTAAGCATAATGTTTGCAATTATCTTGCTATGCACTGCATTAGTCTGAGACAGATGATCATAATAATTTAATATTGTACCCTTAGTTAAACATTTATAATGGTTTCTTTTTTCATGCAGACTATGATTATATAACTGATCAATAAGAGATGACATTTACAAAATGTGATTACATCTGACGAGTACTTTTAATGTTATTGACTTCTTGACAAGATTTGCAAAATGAACATTAATAAGTTCACAGAAACTATCAAGAGCTTTGGTCTTTATTTTCATGTTACAAAACAGTGTGTAACAATTTTAAGCTACACTGCTAACACTGGATTTTGTTATTAATTTTTGAGTCGTAGTTTTGAAAGTTTACTCTAAATTTACCTGATCTGTGTTTTGATGTTTCCAGATGTTTCCTTGTCCAGCATTGCTTTCTCTTATGTATTCACATACTTTTGTCTAGCAGTGGAGTGGAATTCAGTTTTCACTTCAATTTTCGATGTGTTTTAGTGTATTATAAATAATAATGAATTTTCATTTTATGCAAATACCTTATCTACTGCCATCTCTAAAATATTAATTTTTAAACCAAGTCACAAGAAAATATAAATTTCACAATTAGTCTTTAATATTAGCAGAGTCCTTCAGAGTCACTGTATTTTGTCAATCTGTAAATTGTGAGATAAACTTATCTTGAGGACAAGAAATAATTTAATTTAAATTAAGTATGAATAAATGGTAAATGAATCATTGGTAGCAGCTAAATATTAATGGCAATTTTACATAAATAAGTAATGAACTTGAAGAGGCTTTCAAATACTTAGGAATAAGATTGGTCTTGATATTCTATTTTTGGAGTTTTTAAATAAAATACATATTTAAATGAATGAATTAATGAATATATTTGAAAGGCAGAGTGTCAGAGAGGAAGAGACAGAGAGAGAAAGATGTTCCATTTGCTGATTCACTCCCCAGATGGATGTAACAGCCAAGGGTATGCCAGGCTGAAGCCAGGAACTCCATTCTCATCTCCCATATAGGTGGCAAGGGCCACACACTTGGGCCGTCTTTCAGTACCTTCTCCGGCTTATTGGCAGGGAATTGGATCAGAAAGAGAGTACCAGGAGAAGCACTCGTTTTTGCTTTTGTTTTTGTTTTTGGACAGGCAGAGTGGACAGTGAGAGAGACAGACAGAAAGGTCTTCCTTTTCTGTTGGTTCACTCCCCAGTGGCTGCTCCAACTGGTGTGCTGTGGCTGGTGCACTGCGCCGATCCGAAGCCAGGAGCCAGGTGCTTCTCCTGGTCTCCCATGGGGGTGCAGAGCCCAAGGACTTCGGCCATCCTCCACTGCCCTCCCGGGCCACAGCAGAGAGCTGGACTGGAAGAGAAGCCACTGGGACAGAATCTGGAGCCCCAGTTGGGACTAGAACATGGGGTGCCAGTGCCACAAGGCGGAGGATTAGCCTAGTGAGCCGCAGGGCCAGCCTACTCATATTTAGATATGGGATATTAGCATCGCAAGTGATAACTAACTCATTGTGCCACATACTGGCCCCTTGATTTTTTTTTAAATGATCACTAATATTACAATTATTTCTCAGACTGAGGCTTACAAAAATATTCCAAATCATATTTGAATTTCAAAGTCAAAGTATATTGGGATTGATTATGATGAAAAATATATTGCTATAACATTATTTTAAAAAGTATTCTTTTATCAACCTATCAGGGACAGGTTGTGTTGGCTACTACTAAATGTGTAGAGAACATACATACAAAACGAATGCTACCTTTCATATCATATAACTTGGTTTAATTATTTCTAGTAAAACTATTTGAGAGCTCTTCTGGATTTAAAACATATAGCAAGACCACAGTGATGATAATCTATAGAAACAAGAGTCAGGAAACATGGTTGTATTTAATTAAATGTAGGCTTGGGATTTGATATAACTAGTAATCATTATTTTAAAAAATAGTATTACTTGATTGTTTGATCTTAAATTTTTTACCAAGTATTCTATATATAAATATGGCTTTACTCTTTATGTCCTATTCATAGATACTTCCTTAATAAACAAACCACTGCAGACTTTTAAGCATCTGCAGCATCTCATCCAGAAATAAATTGAGTCTGAGTTTAAAGAAACAAACTACAACAGAAAAAAAAAAAAAAAGGCTTAGGGTAAGAAAAAGTGTCTAGTATTTATTTAATGGCAAAGCTTGGATGTGAGAATTCAACCTCGTGGTTAACAGCATCCCATATCAGAGTGCCTGGGTTTGAATCCTTGCTTTCTCCTGACTGCAGCTTCCCGAGGCACAGGCTGGGGAGCAGCCGGTGATGCACAGGGAGGTGGGTCCCTGCCAACCACGTGGGAAGCCTGGACTGAGTTCCCAGCTCCCAGAGCTCAGCCCCAGCTTTCGCCTGCTTTCTGGAGCTACCCAGCAGATGTCTGTGTGTCTGTCTCTCTTGGTATCTTTGCCTTCTTACAAAATATTTAAAAAAATAATAATTCATAGTTTCCATCCTTTAAATATATGGTTAATACAAGAGCTATAATCATTAATGACATGAATCAAGTATCTTCAAATGCTTTAAGTAAAAAATGTACATTTGAGGAACAAAATGGTATTTCAATTGCAAAACAAAACAAATTCATAATCAAAATCAAACATGATTATGAAATGAAAGTAGAACCAGGAATGGTTGAGTTAATTTTCTCTTCTATATCTAAAATTTATGCATTGTGTTTTTCTTAAGCTGTTTAAAACTATGCTGATGATTGAATTTTTAATTTTTAAAATTTAATAACATTAAATTTTATTAATGGGATATCATATGATGTTTCAATGCATGTTGGATACATTGTGAATCTTCAAGCAAGGTAAATATATCTATGTCCTCAAGTATCTAACATTTCTATATGGTCAAAAGTCCTATCTTCTGGGTCTTTTGTATTACATTTTTTATAGTCACCCTACAGTGCAATAGAACCCCAGAACTGCTTATTCCTATCTAGCTATAACTTAGTACTTGTTAATCAACCTTTATCCATTTCCTACTCCCCTACTGCCCCAACCTCCAGCCTCTGGTAACCACCATTATGCTGTGGTTTTTTTTTTTTTTTTTTTTTTTTTTTTTTTATGAGACCATTTTTTTAGGCTCCACATGAGTGAGGTCATGTGCTACTTTTCCTGTGCTTGTTTGGAGATCCCTTAAAAAGCCAAAAATAGTACCAACCTATGACCCAACAATCCCACTACTGGGTGTGTAGCCTAGGGAAATGACCTCATTCTGTTGAAGAAACATCTGCACTCCCATGTTTACTGCAGCAGTATTCACAACAGCCCAGACATGGAAGCAAGCTCACAGTCCATCCAGTAATGAATGCATAAAAATGGTGGTACAAATAACATAATGAAATACTACTTAGCCATGAAATGGATGAAATCTTATCATTGCAACACAAGGCTGGAACTAGGTCATTGTGTTACATGAAGTAAACCTAGCACCGAAATTTTGATTTTTAGGTGAGGAATCTAATAGTCACATGGATCAGAAAGTTCACAATGCAATTTCTTATCAAAGGATATGCACCCAGGTGCATGCATGTAAAATTACATTATGAGTTTTGAAATATGACCACAACATTATTTTTAAATGAAAAAATGCAAATATATATGTGAATTCTAAATCTAGTATTTATTTTAACTTTCAACCTTTTGTGTTTCTTTTATATTGTATTATGTCCTATCAAATGAAAAAATGCTAAAAATTTCACATAATACTAAAAATTGATGGGACTTTATCTTCTTTTTACTAAATACTAAACTAATATAAAGTACATACTTAGAGTACATTGCATTTTATGTATTTCATGTTTACTGTATTCTAATCATTATATGATAATTTGAAAAAAGCCATTTAATCACACACACAAAAAATCACTCTATAATTAAATCAATTAAAGAGCTACAAAATATATGAAATGCAAACTAGGAAAACTGAAGGAATATGTAAACAAGTTGCAAAAACATATTAGAGATATTAGGACTCCATATAGAATATTTACGTAAAACATCAACTCTCTTGATCTAATTGACTTTCTAATGTTAAGATTTTATTTATATAACATTTACACACAATACATTCCATTCATTTAACATATATAACTCATATTTAAGTGCATTTTAAATGCAAACAAAACCACAATTTAATTTCAGTACATTTTTGTAATCCCAGAAATAAACCTTAACCCATTTTCGGTCATTCTCCATCCTTACCCAGCCCTAGACAACTATCAGTGTATTTCTTGTCTATGAAGGTCTACTTTTTCTGGACATTTCATATAAACAGAATTGTATAATATGTGACATTTGGTGATCGGCTGCTTTCACTTAGTAAAGTGCTTACAAAGTTGTTTCAGTTTGTAGCGCATGTCAATACCTATTTTCTTCTCATTGTCAAATAATATCTTGTTGTATGTAAATGGCATCTTTTATTTATCCATCAAATTGAGTCATGGAAATTTGATTTATCCCCACCTTTTGGCCATAATAAATAATGTAGCTATGAATGCTTGTGTCCAGGTCTTCAGTGAAATAAGTTTCATTTCTCCAGTGATCACCTTGATAGAACTCAACAGCTACAACAGGCATATCTATCTAAAGTGCATGTGGTACATTTTTCAAGATCAATCATAAACTATGTCATAAAGTGTCTCAATATATTTCTAATAACTGAAATTTTACAAAATATAGTCTCTACTAAAAGAGAATTAACTTAGAAAATGTATTATTCAGAATTCTCTTATTTATATTTAATT
Source organism: Oryctolagus cuniculus (assembly GCF_964237555.1). Taxonomy (NCBI): domain Eukaryota; kingdom Metazoa; phylum Chordata; class Mammalia; order Lagomorpha; family Leporidae; genus Oryctolagus; species Oryctolagus cuniculus. Next base: position 71,987,124 of record NC_091446.1, on the reverse strand, counting down.
TATCATTAGAAATATTTTCACTTGAATCTGTGTATTATTTCTCTTCATTTTTACTGTATTGTTTAAGGTTCTTCTTTCTTATAAAATGTTACTTCATCTTACTAGTTTTTTTCTTGATATTGTTCGTTTGCTCTCATTTGTATTCAGGTAAACATTATTGTCCTTTTCAAAATATGCTGAGGGCAAGTATTTGATTCAGCAGCTAAGATGTTGCTTGGGACACGAGCATCCCGTATCAGTGTGCCTAGGTTGGAGTCTCGCTCTGCCTCTGGTTCCAACTTCCTACTAACGCACAAGTGGGAAAGCGGAGGTGATGGCTCAGGCACTTGAACCCCTGTCACCCATGTGGGAGACCCAGATGGAGTTCCTGGCTCCTGTTTTCAGCGTGGCCCAGCCCCATGTGTAGCAGGCATAGGGGAGTGAATCAGTGGATGGCAGATCCCTCTTTGTCTATCTCTGTCTTTCTGCTTGTAAACAAAATGAGAACAAAATGAAACATTTGTTTTACAGTAGGGAAGCTCATACCAAAATATTAAGAATGATCTTCCCTTTGTTGTTGTTGTTTCATTTTGTTTTTAAAATTTTTAAGGAAAACAAATTTCATGTAGTCCACATATAGAGTTTTAAGAGCATAATGATTCTTCCCACCCTACCCTTCCTCCATCTTTTGCCGCCAGCCTCCCTCTTTCTTCCTTTCTTATTTTTCTTTTAATTTTTACAATGACATGCTTTCAATTTACTCTGCAGTCACAAGCTTAACCCTCCAACAAATAAAGAATTCAACAATAGGTAGACATATTCATTCCTTGATTTGAACCACTGCATAGGAAAGAGATCCATAGGAAAGAGAAAATTTCTATTTATTTTCTTTAGATCTGTATTTATTCATTTTGACCTTATATTTTGGACTCTCTCATATTTTGAAGGGCTTTCTTTCTGTGGGGAGCAACTCGGACTAGACTAAGTTACTGGAATTAAGACTTATTCTATGCATCTGCTCTCCCACAATATGGCACTGGGAGAGGAGAAAACAGCTTCTACACAGCTGCCTCCAGTTCAACTAATAAACTGTAGGACTTGCTCCTGATTGGAGGAGAGCAGCGTACTCGGCGTGTGGGCAGCCGAGTTGGGATTGGCGGAGGAGGACTATAAAGGAGGAGAGAGACGGCATGCACCAGGAACATCTAAGGGGAACATCTAAGGGGAACACCTGTGCAGCCCCCGAGAGAGCCGGCCGGCGGTGTGCCGCTCCCCTGCGGAAGTGGGGAAAGTGGCCAGGGGGAACCGCCCTTCCACGGAGGTGGAAGGGACAGTAGCCAACCCGGGAAGAACCAGCAGCAAACCCGGGGAGGGCCGAGCAGACAAAAGAACAGCGCAGGGTCCTGTGTCGTTCCTCCACAAAGAGGGGGAGCGACACTTTCCTTTTTATAACTTTCCAAATTTCCTTCTCTTCAGAGCGGCCAGCAAGTGAACTGGTTTTTAAAAAAGCACAAGTATCTTATCACAGCTTTCAGTGTCAAGGATACGTGGAAGGATATGGTTTGCTACCTAAAAATACAGCTGTAATCCTGATGTCCACCCAACCGGCCGCAGCTGACTTACCAAGTAATAAAAGAGCTTGTTTCAGAAATTTTTCCCCAGGAAATACACAATTGACAGGGTATGTTCACATTTTTTCCAATATGGCAACTCTTTACATTAGAATAAACTAATGATGATTATAGGACTTGGTAATCCTCCTTCCCTAATCACCGGCACTAATGCAATTTTCCAATTTTGTGTTCAAACTTCATAAGATAGGGCAGGCACTGTGGCACCTCCACCTGCAGCACCGCTGGCATCCCATATGGGTGCTGGATGTGTCCTGACTGCTCCTTCTCTGATCCAGCTCTCTGCTTATTGCCTGGGAAAGCAGTGAAAGATGACCCAAGTCTTTGGCCCCTGTACTCACACTGGAGATCAGGAGGAGGCTCCTGGCTCCTGGCTTCGGATCGGCTCAGCTCTTGCCAATTTGGCCATTTGGGGAGTGAACCAGCAGATGGAGGATCTCCCTTTCTCTGGCTCTACCTCTCTCTGTAACTCTGTTCTTCAAATAAATAAAAATAAATCTTTATAAAAAAATAAGTGAAAATGTTACTGAAAACCATGTCAGGCTGCTCACTGCTGGAAAGCTAATATTTGAGAGAGAAGAATTGATACAAGGTATAAGGTTTTCATTTATTTTTTAAGATTTATTTATTTATTTGAGAGTTAGAGTTATGGACAGAGAGAGGGAGAGGCAGAGACAGGTCTTCCATCCACTGGTTCACTCCCCAAATGGCTGCAATGACCAGAGCTGGGCCAATTCTGAGATTGAATCATACTCTCTTTAATAATTTTATGAAAGCCTCTGGTTCTCAGTTATATCATCCATAAACTGTGAAACACTGTCCATGTTCAGGAATATTATGATGTTTAAAATAGAAAATGTGAATATATGTTGCAAATTTTACTTTAAAAAAGATTTTAAAAAATTGTGTAGAGGTAGAGTTACAGACAGACAGAGGGAGAGACAGAGAGAAAGGTCTTCCATTGCTGATTCACTCCCCAATTGGCCACAGTGGATGGAGCTGGGCCAATCTGAAATTAGTAGCCAGGAACCTCTCCGGGTCCACGCTGGTGCAGGGGTCCAAGCACTTGAGTCATCCTCCACTGCTTTCCAGGCCACAAGCAGAGAGCTGGATCGGAAGAGAAGCAGCCGTGAATCGAACCAGCACCCATACAGGATGCCAGTGCCTTAGCGGGAGGCTTAGCCTACTAAGCCACAGCGCCGGTCCCACAAGAAACAAGGCTTTTGCAAGATGCAGGCCATCTTGGGAGAGAGTGGACATAACTGTCACCAACACCATACAGAATTTTCAAGTTAGCAGGAGAGATTTTAAGGCGAGTAGAAAGGGGAGTAAAAAGGAGCTCTAGAACAAGGGAAACAAAGGATAGGTCCAGCTCATGCTGGCCATGAGCCAAGCAGCAGGGGCTGGTCAGAGTCACAATGGTGCCTTTTAGCCTGCAGTGAAAAATCCAACCCATTGGTCACGCTGCCTTGGATGGACCAGACCACTTCACAATTTCAGCTACTTTCTCAAGGTTGGTTTCTGTCATTCTCAAGCAAGCGTTATTTATCTCTTAAGTCAAACATAAGGCTGATTAGTGACCAAGTCAGCAGTTAGTTTTTGTCAAACCAACTGGAGTCATATGAGTTAGTGTTACAAAGGGAGAATTATAGATTTTTCCCTCTGTCTTATCCTAAAATGCTTTATAAAGGATTCTGGAGCCCCTACTGACCAATGCATCCTTGAACCCTACCAGAGCACATCAGAGGTGAGAGTTCTAGGTGTTTAAAAGAATTGGACAGATGTGTATGTTAGAAGTCCATTCACTGAAAGTGTAGGAGGTATATGTTGGTGAAGTCCAAGTACGCCACAAGAATGCACTCCATGAGGTCATGCACTGGGTATGCAACATTGCTACTGGCTTTGACAGTGCTTTTATATTTCTAAATATGTTATAAAAATCCATACATGGGTGAATTATGTTTGCTAGGCACTGGCTTATCTCTGTGAATCTTGAATAATTTTTTTATATTTGGGTAACTATGCTGAACTCTCCTATGAGGAACAGATTGCAGCTCACCAGTAAAAATTGCATCGATTATTTGCCAAGGGGGAAATGAAATAGAATGCAATCAATAAGTGAGATATGAAGTCAGTTTTATCAAACTGGGGTTCAGAGAGGGACATTTTGTATTCTTGTCTCTATGTAACTGGTTTACTTTTTGCAAACGTAGCTATAGTTACTAGCCAGCAGGGTAAACATGGTGAACTGATTCCATAACATTTAACATTCAATTTTTACCACTTCCTTTAAACAAACTTATATACTTCTTTATTTCCTGTTTGGATTGAGAAAAAGAACACACACACACACAATAAAGCTTTTCCAAGGGAAGCATCTAAGATGAGTAGCTTTGACTCAAGTCATTTGTTCTTGAATTCTTGGATTTTCTCGTGTGAGTCACCAGAAGCAACTAGAGGATCTACTGACAAAATACCACCTATTTTATAGAAATGCTTGAAAATCCCCCAAATGCTCTAGTGCTAAATAAACTAACCAGTGAGCAAGAAGCATGTGTGCTTTCTATTAAGATTTGTTTTCAGACTTCAATATTAGAGCCTTAGCCTTTTTATTTAGAAATTCATCAATATCCTGTCTGGAATTCCCATTCTCTACTGTTTAGGTAAACATTATCTTAATAAGTATAAGCATCAAACTGATGATAAGTCAAGTGCTCATACTTTTTCTTCAAAATTTTGTTATTATCCTAACCTATGTCCTAGTCTACATAAATTTTAGGGTTTGTAAAACAAGTTTCTTAAATGATAGGAATTTAATTGCAAATATATTAAGTTTGAGGTATATTTGGAATAGTGACTATTTATGTCCATGAATGTATTGTTTCAAATTTTCTCCATAGTGGTTCTTGTCAAATATCAAAAGGTTTAAAAAGACAAACATCATGCAGGATTAACTTCTTTATTACATTTCATTATATTTAATTAGTAACCATACACACATATACACACATAGTATGGTCAACAACCAACATAAACCCCTTTTTTTTTACTTATTATAAGAGTTTAGATTCTCCCATCTATTCCATGTAGAATTAAATCCACTATGAATAAAGAAAAAAACCTTGTATTTTTTTTAGAATACTTACATCTCTTCTTTCTACTTTTCTTTTCTAATGTTTTCATCTTGTGAAATTGCCTAGGGCCTCTAATACCATATTGAATTGATATAGAAATAGCAGATACTCTGTTTTATTTCCTAATCCAATAAGAATCTTGTTCAGATTATCATTACAAATTATAATAATATTTATCATAAATCTTTGGTAAGTCTTTCATTAGGTTTTTTATTCATTTCCAATATATGAAGATTTTTTACACGATTGTTAAATGTTGTCCAGTGAATAGAAGTCTTTAGTTTTTAAATATATTTTGTTTTCCTCTACATGATCACGTACAATGATGTGCCACATAACAACAGTTTGGTCACTGAAAGATTGCATGTGAAACAGTGGGCCCTTAAGATTACACCACCTCATGAAGGTGCAGCCATTTTGATTTGTCTATGATATCTACACAATGACAAAATTCCCCAAAGACATATTTCTCAGAATATAGCCCCATCATTAAGTAACACATGACTGTACTTTCACTTTTAGTCTATTAATGCTGTAGATTGATTTTCTGATATTTGCACATTTCTAAATTAATTTCTATAATCATGATGTGTATTCGATTTGCTAAGCATTATTCAATAATTTTACCTCTATACCCATTATAGAAGTTGGCTAAATTTTTATTTTTCCATTATAGTACATGGTTAATTATTTCATCATGGTATAAACATGAATTAGGCAAAAAAAAGAAGAAAACAGAACCAGTCATTCTTGGAGTGGAGGTAACAGCAGTGAGACAGAAAAACAGAAAAATTCCCTCTGCTAATGAAATTTGGACTCCAAAAGTTACAAACAGATGGAATAATAGGTTATAGTCACCCAAGAGAAAAAGGGAAGGGATGTTTCAGATAAGATAAAAAGCACCAGGCATACTGGAGCAAATAACAGAGGAGCAACATTTTACAGGCGTGAGGAATGAAATCGACAGGGGCCCTGGCCTCCACTCATCAGTGAACACAGGTGTGTTCATGGAAAAAGCGGAAAGCTGGCATTGTGAGAATACAGAGAGGGAGCTAGAGTGTATGGAATGACATCAGAAAGTCACCCAGGGACCACAGAGTGGAGATTGCCTAATGCCTGTGTGAAGAATTTTGATTTCTAATAATAAATGTGATGTCACTTCTTTAGAAGGCCGCGTGGGGTAGTGACATGAGTCATGAAATAAGTTTGTGAACAGAGCCTACTCTTCATGGAGAAAGGCGAAGTTTGGTGAGAGAGTTTGGAGTTGGAGTGTAAACAGCCTAGTAGGAAACATGGCAAGACTTCTTGATTCTAGTCCCCCAGCATAAATTGCCAGACCACAATTAGATGAAAGGAATAGTCAGATTTGTTTTGGAAATAAGTGGAGCAAAAATGGAAGTGAAGGAAATATCCAAGCAACACAGGAGTTAGATGCAACTGGGATTGGATGACTGGAAAGAGTTGAGATACTGTGAAAGGCTATGAATGAACTAGAAATACTTCCAGTTTTGTAACTTTAAATTCTCTCATAGTGAAAGATAGGCAGTGTGAGAAATGAGTTGAACATCATATCAAGTTAAAATTTAAAGATAGGAATGCTGTCATCTCTTCATATCTTGGAAACCAGAAAATCACTTGCTTACTGAACACATTGCCTATAATGTGATGTTGGGACAGAAGAAAGGATCCACGAACTAAATTCATCAATTTCCTTTCCCAAATTTGATTTCTGCATACATTTCTTACACATACACATTTTCTAATCTTAGCAAGATTATGTGAAATCAGTCTGTATAGAACCAGAAACATATGAATTGCATTTCACAAGTTTTTGACATTTCCTTCTTCCTTACACTCTTTATAAATCGTCAAGTCTGAAAGTTTCTTTTCTTAAATACTTTTAAATTTTTTAATTCACCAACTAGTTTTTGTTGTTGACTCAGGAGTCAGCCTTTCTTGAGTTGAACACTGCTTTTGCATTTTTAAATTTGTGATCATCAGTGAGTGACTTAATCTTTCTGTGTACTGCTATTTCTGCATCTTTACCTTGCTTAAAACTACTATTATTCTTTGCTTTTGAATAAATAAGAGAAGTCACTTCTTGTCCCTACGTCCTGGAATGACCTATCTCTTCCTGCATTTGGTCTCATGCGCCAGCTGCAATGGCACCACTTTTCCTTCACACTGGCCCACTCACAGATTCTATTTCATAATCTGTTATATGTGTCTAAATGGACTCCCTAGTGGACATGGAGGTGTTGTTTGAACAAATAATTACATCCTTCAGCCGAGAAGGACAAAGTTAGTGCCTTGGAATCCCATGAGTCCAAAATTAGATGCTATACTTCACAATGTGTAGAAAGGATCCCGATATCAAACGCTTTGACAAGGGTCCTCCCTGATTTCAATCTGTCTTAGTAAGTAAAGATCTAGATGAGTGTCATATTGAGTGCTACCCCAGTATATGGACCCTGTAGCATCTGAAATGATTCTTATGATTAAGATTTGAGCCCACTGACTTCTCTTTGTCTGTTCCTCTCTCTGCCTTTCAAACAGAAAAAATAGAAAGAGGTATTCCATCTGCTGATTCACTCCCCAAATGGCCGCAATGGCTGGTGCAGGTAGGAGGCAGGAGCCTCTACCAGGTCTCCCACATGGATATAGGGGTCACACTAGGGCATCCTCTGCCACCTTCCTGGGGGCACGAGCAGGAAGGCAGATCAAAAGTAGAGTAGTTTGGACCCAAACTGTGCCCACATGGGATGCTGGTGCTGCAAGGCAGCGGCTGAATCCACTACACAATGCCAGCGCCAGCCCCAAGAGACAATTTAAACAAGTATATTCGTCAGAAGTCCTGCAAATACTATTTTTATGTGCCCAACACAGAAAGGATACAATGAGGTCTCTGTAAAAGAT